>NW_013666397.1:0-8705 GCF_000517525.1 Limulus polyphemus
GCAGCAGAAGCCAACGAGACAGAGACCAGTACGGAAGAAGATACGTCCCGTAAAATTAAGAGACTTTGTTGAATTGTAATTTTGTGATTGTAATTCTGTACATTTAATTAAGTTATTGTTAATTGTTATTGGTTTACTGTATGTGGCTATTGTTCGGGACGAACAATACTAAGGAGGGGCAGTGTTGCGTCAGCGAGGTAACATGACCATTGTCACGCCACCTATTTTCTAGAAGTATCTTGTTCCTTCGTGAATGCCCTAGCATTTACTAGATATATGTTTTTCTGGTATATAAATAAGACGCTCACAACGTGACGGGACAATGTGTGTGTAGGTAGTGAGTAATTGAACTGCAGTCAGGAAGTATTGTTGAAGTTAACGTTCGCTGTTAAAACGTTTATTATTGAGCGATTGTTGAAATAAGTGTATCGGTAAAGTTATATTCAGAAAGAATAAACCAGTTTTATTAAGAAAGGACTTGTGTCGCTTAAGTTTCGTCGGAACGAAGTTACGGAAAATCAGTTAACGACTGGAGGCGTAACAATATGCTAGTAAATCCCTTTCAAAGTCGTATTATCACCAACATGAAGTAAAATTAGCTAGTACCTCCTTTTTAAAGTCATGTTTCGCTCCTTATAAAAAACAAAAAACAAGCTATTAACTCTTTTCTCAAATCGAATTTCAACCCCTAACCGTAAAACAAGCTAGTAACTCTTTTTCAAAGTCGTATTTTGGCTACAAAGTAAAAAAAAGCTATTCACTCCTTTAAATGTCGTGTTTTCGCCCACTTAAAGTAAACATGCTAGCCACTCCCTTTAAACATAGTGTTTCATCCATTCAAAATTAAAACAAGCTAGTAACTGCCTTTCCAAGTCATATTTTCGCCCACTTAAAGTAAAACAAGTTAATAATTCTCTTTCAAAGCTGTGTTTTCGCACGGATAAAGTAACACAAGCTAGTAACTTATTTTCAAAGTCATGTCTCCCCACACAAAGTGAAACATGCTAGTCAAACCCTTTCAAAGTTGTGTTTTCGCCTACTTAAAGTAAAAAGGCTAGTTAATTCGTTCAAAATCGTATTTTCGCCAACATGAAGTAAAACAATTTAATAACTCCCTTTCCAACCTGTATTTCGCCCACTTAAAGTAAAACAAGCTAATAACTAACTCCCTTTCAAATCCGTGTTTCTTCCAAATAAGCTAACATAATCTAGTAACTCACTTTCAAACTCGTGTTTCGCTTACTTAAAACTAAAACAAGATAGTACTTCCCTTTCAAAGCTGTGTTTTCGCCCGCTTAGAGTAAAACATGCTAATAACTCCCTTTCAAAGTCGTTTTTCGATAACTTAAAGTAAAACAAGCTTGTAAATCCCTTTCAAAGTTATGTTTTCGCCAATTTCAAATAAAACAAACTAGTAACTAGTTTCAACCATTTAAAGTAAAATGAATTTAAAAAGCCCTTTGAAAGTTGTGTTTTCGTACACTTAAAGTAGAACAAGCTTGTAAATCCCTTTCAAAGCGAAATTTCATACACTTAAAAGTAAAACCATCTAGAAACTCCCTTTCAATGTCGTGTTTCAACCACTTAAAATAAAACATGCAAGTCAATACCTTTCATAGCCGTGTTTTCGCCCAATTATACTAAAAAGTCTAGGTGGTTCGTTCAAAGTCGTACGTTATCCCAAATAAATCAACATAATCTAGTAACTCCCTTTCAAAGTCGTGTTTCATCCACTTAAAGTGAAATAATCTAGTAACTCCCTTTCAAAGTCGTGTTTCATCCACTTAAAGTGAAATAAGCTAGTAACTCCCTTTCAAAGTCGTGTTTCGTCCATTTAAAGTGAAATAAGCTAGTAACTCCCTTTCAAAGTCGTGTTTTGTCCTCTTAAAGTGAAACAAGCTAGTAACTCCCTTTCAAAGTCGTGTTTTTGTCCTCTTAAATTAACAAAAAGCTAGTAACTTCCTTTTTAAGTCTTGTTTCGACCACGAAACGTAAACAAGATTATACCTTGTCGTTTTTTCGACAACGTAAAGTAAAGCAAACTAATAAATCCCTTTCATAACCGAATTTCAACCTATTAATGTAAAATCATCTAGAAAATACCTTTCAATGTCGTTTTTCAACAATTTAAAGTAAAACATGCTAGTCAATCCCTTTCAAAGTTGTGTTTTCACACACTTACTCCAAAAACACTAGTGAAATCTTTCAATGTCGTTTTTCAACAATTTAAAGTAAAACATGCTAGTCAATCCCTTTCAAAGTTGTGTTTTCACACACTTACTCTAAAAACACTAGTGAAATCTTTCCATGTCGTTTTTCAACAATTTAAAGTAAAACATGCTAGTCAATCCCTTTCAAAGTTGTGTTTTCACACACTTACTCTAAAAACGCCAGTGAAATCTTTCAAAGTCGTTTTTTCGCCAATATGAAGCAAAACAATCTAGTAATTCCCTTTCGAAGCCGTGTTTCGCCTATTTAAAGTAAAACAAGTTAATAAATCCCTTTCAAAGTCGTATTTTCGCCCACATGAAGTTACACTAGCTTTTATTTCCCTTTCAAATGTCGTGATTCGCTCTTTTAAAAACAAAACAAAAAGCTATTAACTCATTTGTAAAATCGATTTTCGACCCCTAAAGGTAAAACAAGCTAATAATTGTTTTTAAAAGGCGATTTTCGATCCCTAACCGTAAAATAAGCTAGTAACTACCTTTAAAAGTCATGGTTTGACCATAAAGTAAAAAAAGCTAGTCACTCCTCTCAGGATGGTGTTTTCGCCCACTTAAAGTATGCATACTAGTTGCTCCCTTTATTAACGTAGTGTTTTCGCCCATTTAAAGTAAAACAAGCCAATAACTCCCTTTCAAAGCCGTGTTTTCGTCCAGATAAAAGAACACAAATCAGTAACTTCTTTTAAAGTCGTGTTCCCCCACCTAAAGCAAAAACAAAGCTAGTAACTCCCCGTCAAAGTTGTGTTTCGTCCACTTAAAGTAAAACAAGCTAGTAACTTCCTTTCAAAGTCGTGTTTTCGTCTACTTTAATTAAAACAACTTAGTAACTCCCGTTCAATGTCGTGTGTACTAACCAATGACTTGGCTTGTATAATATTTTATTTCTAGTATATCGAAACATTTATTTCCTTTTAAATTACTTGTGATTTTATAACAGCCTAGTTATTTATGATAAATGTATGAGCCATAAATCTATTCTCAAACATCTCCATGAACTCTCACTCAATAACTTTAGAAATAACTTTCTTGTGTACAGAAAACGTTTTACTTGCCAGTAGAAACAAGTTAGGTAAGATTTAAGGCTTGTGCTAGCTTGATGAATAAAACTTCTTTCGTCATGCTGTTATCTAAAAGAAACTCAATAGAACTGTGTACATAAATTTTGATCCGTACCAGTTTACAGCAATAAATAAAAAGTACAATTATGTCTATAATTTCAAATATTGTGTAAATATTACTTTAACATATACTAGACACTAGTCTTTTATTGTGGCAGTGCTTATTACCTTGCTGTAGTGCTCAAATATGGTTAATATTGATATACATATAAGGAACTAATACTGACATTTTTTATAAAAGTTTGTATAGACTTTAAAATAAAAATGACCTTGTAGTCGATGCCTTTATGACCCACAAATAGGCTATACATTAAATAATACAGACTGAAGTCATTACTTTAACTACCTGTACCTGAATTGCTCATTGAATGTGATTTTCTGGACTAATATGGCGGGGCTGGCCTTTGAAAATAGCTTATAAGTTGTTAAATATATTTTAATAATATTGACATTTTCTCAGGCTTAATGAATTATTAACATAATAGAAACTAGTGTTACATGTTTGTACTGAAAAAAATTTTACCATTGTATATAGCTCATATAGTAAGCTCATCGTATCTTTTCTTTTTAATCCATTTTAATATTCATATTACATAGATTTAAGAGAGCAAAATTTATTCCTTGCAACACTATTGTCAGGTTTTTACGTATGAATGGGCTGGATTCTTTACAGTATGTGTTTGTGACTTGTTGGTGATAAATTTCAAGAATAAACAAACAATATTAAAACAAGTCAAACTTATATACAAATGTTTGTTACACAGTTAATTACCACAATTGTATCGATATCTTTAAATAATTGTCTCTTCGCGTCAAAGTCCACACAGGCTGGTTCAATTACCTTAGAACACAATTGGCAAGACAAATTATTCTTCTATACTCTGTTATTACAATACAACCTGTGACAATTTCACTTTAGAAATCACCACTATACGCTCTTTTTGTTAAACTCACAATCACGCAGTCTACACCTATCTACCTATCAAACTAACTAGATATTTCTATATAACTAACTCGAACTACATTTTGTACGCATATTTATAGCCTGACCGATGCCTAGAACGTTCTATACATTACGAGATATTATGATGCAATAATACTCGATCAAAACAAGGCGAAAACTTAGAAGGTTTTAGTAACATGCTGCAATAATACAACAAGCGCCAATTCACAACGTAAGATTCGTACACAGGTACGTAAACAAATCTGCGATAAACTATCTCTTCTAAAAATAATTAAATTTAACACTCGTGCAATACTTAAACCATCTGAATAATATCACTCGCATTAACTTAAACAGTCGTGTATATCTAATAACTATTGTCATAACATCTCTTGAAAGAAAACAGAAGTCTTAGGATAAAGTCTTTATGCTTGATTCCATTCTTGATTCAACCTGTTTTAGGGATTTAACATAATACATTTGTGATAATCTTCATAATTTTAGGTTCATCTAAATATAGTAACCGTATCATGTGTGATAGTACTGCATTAAACAAATCCACACCAATATTATCTTGTAATTACACTGGGCTGAATATCCAGTGTAAATAAAAGCAACAACAGATGTGATTTTAACTTATATTCTATGAATGTTCATGTTGTTAACGTTGGAACATGAACTCTAGATATTAGATAATAAAATAATCTGAAGACATGAAATGAAATACAGTAGAAAAGGCTAGACCTTATGTATTAGACCTACATAATTGTATGTACGTAGCATTAGACCTTATGTATTAGACCTACATAATTGTATGTACGTAGCATTAGACCTTATGTATTAGACCTACATAATTGTATGTACGTAGCATTAGACCTTTATTATTCACACACACATGTAATCGTTATGCTTAATCATAACGATTTGTTTTCTTAATGAGTTTTTGTGTATTAGACCTACATAATTGTATGTACGTAGCATTAGACCTTTATTATTCACACACACATGTAATCGTTATGCTTAATCATAACGATTTGTTTTCTTAATGAGTTTTTGTGTATTAGACCTACATAATTGTATGTACGTAGCATTAGACATTTATTATTCACACACACATGTAATCGTTATGCTTAATCATAACGATTTGTTTTCTTAATGAGTTTTTGTTTACGGAGAGGAGATATTATTTGATGGCCCCCAGTGTCACAGCGATATGTCTGCGGACTTACAACTCTAGAAACCGGGTTTCGATACCCGTGGTGGGCCGAGCATAAATAGCCCATTGTGTAGCTTTGTGCTTAATTCCAAACAAACAATTATTTAATGATTGATAACTCTGTTGACGCTGTTTATTTAAATTCAATGGATATTATAAAATAGTAGCAGGGAAATTTTTATTACACAGCTGCGGTGTGATATTTTACAGTTACAATTGTATAAAACTGTATTACATGAACAACTTAACGTGTTAGCTTAACCATTCTCGGGTAAACTGAGATTGTATGACATGGCTTCATCACAATGAAGCAAACAAAAACAAATTAAATATATTTTTATTGGCCCCATGATATAGGTTTCTAATAAAAACAACATAATAACTGGCGAAGAAACCTTTAATTTAGAGCTCATCAGGTTTACTAGAAATGTAACAAACGAAGTCTCAGTCAAAACGCTATTTATATTCAACATATATTAATTATTATGGTATATAACGCCTTACACTGGTGAATCGTGATCCATAGATTGTGTGGCATTATGTCATAATAAAACTTGAGTATTGTTACACATATTTTGTACAACAATAAACTTTACACTGTACAAGGTCTAAGTAAACGCAGTTTTGGTGCAACCTATTTAGTTTACACAATTGAAAGTGTAAGTTTTCACAATATGAGATGTAACCCACTATATTATGCATATTTATGTGAACTTTATACTTTTTGACATTGTAAGATAGATAACTATTAATATACATCAATATTCCACTTTCTATATATGATTAATACAAAATATTATTCTTATACTTTTCAGTATCTGAAAAAGGATCTTAGTTGAAATATTCCTAAACTTGATAAGCACCTCACGAACTTTCTGTAACGGTACTATCGTATAAACAGAGTATAGAAGAAGATGTTATACATAAAGTGAAATTCGGTCCCCCAAGAAACAGCTATAGTCCCTTTTGTTTATCTTTGTAATCTCTATATCGTTACTTCAATATATTAAGTCCCAGTAGGTCTACAAGATAAACATCAAATAATATAGTTTTGTCAACATTGCGGTAAATCCTTCATCTTCATGAATAGGAGTTAATAAAAAGCGACTTAAAACTTTTGTTTGACTACATGAGGTGCTATAATTAATCCGTCGTGTATAGTTTTAACAAACCGCTAAAGAAAGAAAGACACATTTCATAAAGTGTATTAAGTATAAATTATCCTCAGAAAACATTCTGTATTTTATTTGACGCAGAAAAATTATGAATAATGATTTTCAATGATTTGACACCTCTATTCACGAGTTCTGAGCACACTACAATAACAAGTTTTATTATGAAACAGGATGTTTTATTAAGTATTTAGTGGCTTTTACTGTTATCATAGCTGTTAAAATATCGATCATAAGGAAAATAAACTTACTGTCTATTTGTATGAGAAGTGTTATCTGATGAACGAAAAGAGAAAAAGTTTCATTTACCAAATATCTAAAGTGGCGGTACTTTACAACTAAGCTTTATTTGAATTGTAAATTATATACCACAGCTTACAGTTACACGAGACATAACGTGCATCATAACATTTTACGTATTAGATATACTTGAAAGAAAGTGACAACTTTAAGAATTCTAAAGAGGCACATTTTCATCAGGGTGGAATATTAATCAAGTTATAGAAAAAACATGTAGCAAACTGACAAAATATATTTTATCTGCGCTTAAGATGATCGGAGAAAAGAAAAAGATACTGGATGTCTTTTGCATTTCTTAAAACTATTCAGATTTATTAACTAGCTGAATTTAGAAATAGTAAGGAGGACCTGTGATATCAGAAGTTACGTAACAATTTCCACAAATTCGGTAATTTAGCTGACATTTTTAAAATTGTTGTTATACAACTGGTTTTAGTAGCTTGATTTAATAATAACCTTATTAAGTTTATTTCTGTTTCTTTTTTTTTTTTCAATTGCACTCTGAGTACATTATTAATGCTTGGAGACGGCTTGAATGGGTAATGAAGAAACTTTAATATAAGTTTAACATAACAGCAAATGTGCTACGTTTCGACAAGGTTTGGTCATCATCAGGTACCATGAGGAAGGAAATATATGTATACAGTATGAAACAAAGAGGTCACATGACCGGATATTGTGCATGACTTGTTGTTTTGTTCCATTAATATGGATTCCTTGATTTTTCGTTTGTTTCTGTTTGGTTATTTGTTTAAAATTACTGTGTGTTTAGATATACCAAGTTTTTTTTAGTTGCAATGGTGGAAAACATGGGACGGTTTTTATTGTGTTCTATGAATCTGTTTCTCTGCACGTTATTTTGTAAATGACGTTGGTATTGTGTGATTCTAAATAATTTTTGTTTAGTAACGTTTTTAATTTAGGGCCGAGTTTTTGAGAAAATTTGACGTTGACAAGAATTTTGTGTTTAATGGCTAGTTTTCTCCAAGTGTGGATAATTCTTGAGCTGGTTTCAGGGACAAAAGGTAAACTGCAGTGTAATGTTCTGTTGCTTGTGTCAATTTTATTCGTGAGTTGAGTTTTGTTGTGGTAAATTTTAGAGAGTTTTTCAACAATAGCTGGTGGAAATTTATTGGTGTGAATGAAGGAATGCTTTATGTGGTTAATTTCTTCATCCATGTAGTCCGTTGAACATAGTCCTGTGGTTGTGTTTATGAGGTTTTTCAGTGTATTGATTTTTGTGTGGCATCATGAGCAGAATTCCAGGGGATGTAGAGGCCGGTGTGTATTTTCTTACGGTGAATTTTGGTTTTAAACTGTGTGTCCGATCTAATAAAGTTGAGGTTAAAAAAGATAACTGTTTATTGTTTTCGTGTTCTATGGTAAATTTGTGTTTTTCATCAAAGCATACCGTCTAATTACTCCTTTTATTAGGTCGTCAAGAAATTAATGTCGCGTTTTGGAACACTTTCATTAACCCCCCCCCCCAAAAAAAAACGTGCATCACGTATAATAGTTAAACGAACCGCCTAAAATGTTACGTTACTTTAGCTTATATATTGTGTAAAGTTTAGTATACTATAATCCCTTATAGTGATGGGATACGAAGAGACACATGTTCCGTATTTAATGCTGTTTGAATACAAGAAAGGAAACAACGCCTCTGTAGCCACAAAGAATATCAAAAAAGTTTATGGAAATGTTTTGAACGTTCGTAAGGGTCAGCGA
>NW_013666397.1:9681-14460 GCF_000517525.1 Limulus polyphemus
ACGTCCTTCACTCGTCAACCGGAAAGGTGTTCTTCTCTATAACAATGCACGTCCACATGTGGCACGTTTGACGCAATACACGATCATGGAGTTGGGTTGGGAAGTTCTCCCCTCCCACCATATTCTCCAGATATGGCACCATCAGATTACCATCTTTTTCGTTCGCTGTAACACCATCTTAATGGGAAAACGTATGCAAATTTGGAAAGTATTAAAGAGGATATCGACATGTTTTTTTGCTTCAAAGCTAAGTGATTTCTTTAATCAGGGCATTAACAACTTGAATATAAAAATCATCAAAAGGAGAAACGATGTTTCCTTCTTCATGGTACCTGATGATGACAAAACCTTGTCGAAACGTTGTACATTTGCTGTTATGTTAAACTTATATTAAAGTTTTTCTTCATTACCCATTCAAGCCGTCTCCAACCATTATTAACCCGATTATAAGATGGAAAAGCATCATCGATAAGAATGTAAACTATTTCATTTAATAAATGTTTTGTTTTGATATATAAGCTGTTTGGATTTTTTCTAAAAATAGAGACATTAATTTCTTGACGACCTAATAATCACAATTTTTCGGTTGGTTTATAGTGATCTAAACAACATGAAACTGAAAATGTTTCTAGAAGATAACATGCTCCTGCTCAATCGAAGTACATTTTGTAGAAACTAAGGAGTTAACTACTTTAGGTAGTACCAACTAAGGAGAAATTTGAAATTTTCTGAATTTTATATTACATAGTTAGGAACAGGAAAACTAAAACCCTATATTAAGCTAACGCAGCGCTCCAAGTTTTAGGTTTGATGAAAGCAGCAGTGCTTCTGCTGCTGGCTGTTGACAAAGCAGGCTGTCGTATAAGAGCTTCTGTATGTATACACATAAAATAAACTCACTATTTTCATGAACAAGATGTAACGTTCGAGTGACATTATTCTTAGTTATGGTTTATATACGTAATAAACACACTAATTATTCATTGTAATAGCTTTTGTTCGTTTTAAACCATACATGAAAGTTACTTTGTTTATTTTAATTATTTGTTACATCACGCTTGTTTCTTACATACTTTACTTTTCTAGCAATGTATCACATCGACGAAAATTGTTTATCGAGAGACAGCATGTGAATTATATTTTAACATCGTAAAATACGCATTGCCAACAGATAGGGCGAATATGATTTTCACAGTCTTTTTCTACAGTGGTTCAGCGGTAACTTTACTGATTGACTTGCAATGCTAAAATCTGGAGTTCGATTACCTGTGATGGACAGAGCACAGATAGCCTACTGTGTAGCTTTGAGCTAAAGCAAGACAACCAAACATTTCTTCTTTTGGCCTGATATCGCCAGGTAGTTAGAGCATCCGACTCGCAATCTGCACGTCGCGGGATCGAATCGTGTCACCAAACATGCTCATCCTTTCAGCCGTATGGGGCGTTATAATGTGACTGTCATTCCCATTATTTGTTGATAAAATAGTAGCCCATACGTTGGCGGTGTGTGGTGTTGACTAGTTGCCTTCTCTTTGGTTTATCACTTCAAAATTAGAGACGGCTAACGCAGATAGCTCTCAAGTAGCTTTGCACGAAATTCAACAAACAAAAGATAGTCTTTCCTGTTATTGTACGAAAGGAAGAGGTCAATTTAAACCTGACTCTTCCAGGTCTACAAAACCTAAATTCTGATACCTGGAACAGCTGCTGTTATTGTACATTCAAACGATGTTTCTCTACATAAAGGTTAGATTGCACCATGACCAAATAACATCTTTTTTTCTGATTCAGAAAGCTTTCCTGTTTATAAACATACTTGTAAGATTTTGAAGTTAAAGCATTTGTAAAGTGATTAGTACAGGTATGCACAGTGCCTTTCAAAAGTATTCACCCACCCACACATACACACACACCCTCAGCTAAGTTTCCACATTTTGTTGCCTTCTGAGTTGCAATCATGAAACTTTCAAATGGGACTTTATATTTAGAATCTACACAATCTACTACAAATTGAGGAAGCTAAAAAAAAACGCTGATATTATGTAAGTAAGTTAGATTTTCAGAGAAAATTATAATAATCTCAGTTGCTTAAGTATTCAACCCCCTTTGCTAAGGCAAGGTCACAAAATTAGTTTAAAGGTATCTTTCTGTGTAAATGCATCTGTTCAGGCCACAACGAACATAGTGATACGACAAGCCAATCATGAAGACCAGGGAGCTTTCCAACCAAGTCAAGGATAAAGTGGTAGAGAAGCACAGATGAGGAGAAGGTTACAAAAAAGTTCAAAGTCGCTGACTGTCCTTTTGTGTACAGTGAAGTCCACCATTAAGAAGTGCTTCATACCACCCAGTCACTGCACATATCAGGCCACTCTTCCAAACTAAGCAGCCGAGCAATCAGGAAACTGGTTAGGGTTACCACTGTGAAGCCAACAGTAACTTTGAAAGATTTGAAAAGTTCCATGTCTGAGATGGGATTCAGTGTTCATACATCGACAATATCCCGGTCCCTACCCAAAGCTGGTCTGTATGGGCGAGTGGCAGGAAATAAGCCATTACTGAAACAAATCATCTTAAATCTCGTGTGAAGTTTGCGACAAAGCATGTAAATGATACTGCAGACATGTGGCAGAAGGTTTTGTGGTCAGACGAGACAAAAATTTAGCTTTTTGGTCTAAATTCAAAGCGTTACATCTGGCGCAAACCCAACACAGCACATCACCCAGTCAACACCATCCCAACTGTTAAGCATGGTGGTGGCAGCATCATGTTATGGGGATGTTTCTCATCAGCAGGGACTAGGAAGCTTGTTAGGATTGAGGAGAAGATGGGTGGTGCAAAATACAGGCGAATCCTAGAGGAAAACCTGCTTGAGACAGTCAGGAATCTAAAACTGGGTCGAAAATTCACATTTCAGCAAGACAATAGCCCGAAGCACAAAGCCAAAGCCACACTGGAGTGGTTTCAAAAGATGAAAGTGAATGTCCTGGAGTGACCCAGTCAAATTCCTGACTTGAATCCAATAGAACATTTATGACGATACTTGAAAATTGCAGTCCATCAACGATCCCCAATGAAATTGTCAGAACTGGGGCAACTTTGCTAGGAAGAATGTGCAAAAATTACACCATCTCATTGTGCAAAACTGCTAGAGACTTATCCAAAAAGACTCATAACAGTAATTGCTGCCAAAGTATTAACTTAGGGAGCTGAATACTTATGCAATCAGCAAATGTCAATTTATATATTTTCTTTGCAACCTCCTTCACACATAACAGTGTTAAGTTTGATCATTAGAGGTTTGAATAAAAAGAGGTTCATTAAACAAATTGTTTATATTATTTGTATTTCATCAAAATGTGGCATTACTGATAGGAGTGAATACTTTTGTAAGCTACTGTATCAGCCTTTTGTCGTATTAAATGCCTTATTGGATAACCAATCTTTTGTTTAAACTATTTCTCCATTGAAACAGTTGTTTGTAACCTTAAGTTCTAATGTATTTTACAATGAACAAAAATGCTAACATGTATGTCTATTTCATAGCTCTCAGTAGGCCCGGCATGGCCAGGTGGTTAGGGCGCCCGTCCCACAAAACATGCTCGCCCTTTGAGCCGTGGGGGCGTTATAATGTGACGATCAATCCCTCTATTCATTGGTAAAAGAGTAGTCTAAGAGTTGGCGGTGGGTGGTGATGACTAGCACCCTTCCCTCTAGTCTGACGCTGCTAAATTAATGACGGCTAGCGCAGACAGCCCTCGTGTAGCTTTGAGCGAAATTCAAAACAAACAAACAAACAAGCTTTCAGTAAAAAAAAATTATAATATGGAATACTAATTTGGTGTATTTTCCTGTTTTTAATACGAACAATTCCAAGTGCCTTGACAAAACACCTGTTCTTGTTTTTATTCTTAATTGTCAAAATATCACAATAATTCGTTTTACGAATAACAAACTTCTTAAGAAAATTATTAATTTAGCTACTTATTTCAATTAATACTTACTAATGCATAAACGGTGCAGAAACATTAGACTAATTCATCCGTTGATATGGTCACACATTGTTAAGAAGAAATCCCATTCTTAATTCTAAATTATAAACACGTCATAAAATGTGTGTGGTCAAATAGGCAGCTTGGATTGTTTGTTGGTAAACACAAAGTCGCACAATATGCTATCTGTTCTCTGTCCATAGCGGGTATCTAAATCAGTTTTCGTGTAATAAACCCTCAGATTTACCGCTTGTTATGTGCTATCAAACCAGTCACCACATGGCGTAAGTCACATTTCATTACGCTTGTAGGGATAGGAAGTAGGCCGTCGTAACCATCCCAACTGTCAAGCATGGTGGTGGCAGCATCGTGTTATGGGGATGCTTCTTTATCAGCAGGGATTGGAAAGCTTATTCCTATTGATGGGAATATGTACTGGATTGTTAGGGAGGTTAAATTAAATAGGAAGATCAGTTATTCTGAAGAGTATCTTGTACTGAATTATTAAAGTGGGTTAAAGATTGTGTTTATTTTTGCGAAAATATTATTTTCGATTTCTATTATAAACTTATTTAGTAACGGAGAGTGTAGGTAAAAACGATGTTTGCTAGGATTATAAGGTATAAGATTTATTAAAGTTGTTTTTTCTCAGTTACATTTATTCATAGCATTTAACTTAGAACGATAAAATGTATTTTTCCTTTATTAATAAATGTTACACAATTTCGGGACTTACTCATAAATAAGCAAAATTATTCTATATCTAAAATGAAAGAATATGGTTCAA
>NW_013666397.1:14569-15552 GCF_000517525.1 Limulus polyphemus
TAAAACATATAGCTGAAAAGACAGCAAGGGAAGGTGCCAAAATACATATCGAAAACATCAGGGGAGGTATAAAAATATAGATCAAAGATATCAGGCTTGAAAAATATAGCTTAAAAGAAATATGGTATACAAATATAACTCAAAAGACACCAGTTATAAAAAATATATAATTCAAAGGACATCACTTACAGAAACAGAAATCAAAGACATCGGGTATAAAACATATAGCTCAAATACATCAGGCATAAAACATATAGCTAAAAGACATCAGGTATAAAAATATATAGTTCAAAAAACATTAGATATAGAAATATATAGTTCAAAATACATCAGGCATAAAACATATAGTTCAAAGACATCAGATATAAACATATATAGTTCATAAAACATTAGATATAGAAATATATAGTTCAAAAAACATCAGGTATAGAAATATAGCTCAAAAGACATCAGGTATAAAGAATATATATCAAAAGACAGCGATATAAATAATATATATATATATATATATCGATCAAAGACATGAGGTATGGAAATGTAGCTCAAAGAAATCGGGTATAAAAGATATGGCTCAAAGACATCAGATATAAAAAAATATATAGATCGAAATACATTAGGAATATAATGTATAGTTGAAAAGACTCCAGGTATGAAATTATAGATCAAAAGGCAGCAGATGTAAAAGAATAGCTCAAAAGACATCAGGTATAAAAATATAGCTCAAAGACATTGGGGTATAAAAATGTATAGTTCAAAAGATATCAGGTATAAAAGATATAGCTCGAAAGACATCAAGTTTTAAAAAAATGTAGATCCAAAGACATATATAGATCCAAGGCATCAGATGTAGAAATATTGATCGGAAGAGATAAAAAAATATAGCTCAAAGACATTGGGGTATAAAAATGTATAGTTCAAAATATATCAGCTGTAACATATAGCTCAAAAGACATGAGGTATGACAAAATGTAGATCCAAAGACA
>NW_013666397.1:15562-21824 GCF_000517525.1 Limulus polyphemus
AAAGACATCAGGTATGAGAAAATATAGAAACAAAGACATCAGGTATAAAAATATAGATCAAAAGACATCAGGTATGAGAAAATATAGAAACAAAGACATCAGGTATAAAAATATAGCTCAAAAGACATCAGGTATGAGAAAATATAGAACCAAAAACATCAGGTATAGAAATATTGATCGGAAGAGATAAAAAAATATAGCTCAAAGACATCAGGTATAGGAATATAGCTTCAAAAGTCAGGTATAAAAATGTATAGTTCAAAATATATCAGCTGTAACATATAGCTCAAAAGACATGAGGTATGACAAAATGTAGATCCAAAGACATGAGGTATAAAAATATTGCTCAAAGACATCAAGTATAGAGGTATAGATCAAAAGACATTAGGTATGGGAGTATAGCTCAAGGACATCAGGTATGACAAAATGTAAATCTAAAGATTTCAGTTATAGAAATACTGATCGAAAAACTTCAGGAATAGAAATATAGATCAAAATACATCTGGTGTAAAAAATATAGCTCAAAGACATCAGGTATAAAAATATAGATCAAAACACATCAGGTATATAAACTTAATGTACAATCATTCTAGAATCGAGTTAGCTTAAACTCAACATCAGCATTTAATGAAAGAAAAAATTAAAATAATGAAAAATATTTGCTCAATAATAATGATTTTTTTAAAAATTCAATCTAATGTATATATGTTGCACTATTCTAATGTTTTATTGCACTCTTGCAGCAGTTAAGGAAATGCATATTTATTCCACGCTAATTGTTTCTTATTAACTAGGAAGTGTACGCCTTGTTCCTTGTATGTGAAACCTGTACACAAGTAGTCAAAATTAATCACTACATCTATAGACTACTCCTCTTCTGTGAAAATTATTCGATATGTACCGCTTCTCTAAGATCAAGACAACAACGTTTTGTCTCTTTTAACACCATAAAGCAAACTTCTATTATGATCGTGCTATATTTTTTTATAAAAATTGAAAGAAACGACTTACACACTTTAGAATTAGAACCCTCTGGGAACTGATTAATAATGTGTCAGAAATTGCTTCCTTTCTTGTGAATTGTTGCAGGTCACAAAGTAGGGAGTGGATTCACAATTTACATCCTTAAAGCCATTCATAAAATCAAACCATCTTATTACCTTTATAGGAAGAAAATATTTTTAGCTTAAACTACATATGATGTAATAGCAACCAAGAGAGTGTTTAGGTTTTTTTTTTTTTTGTTATAAACCTCATGTACATAATCTTACATTGTTTGACACAAAGGTAGTAATTTCATATTTGTGAACAACAACAGCTCATCCTAATACCATGGGGACCGATATAATGACGTCTTTAGGTTGCAGAGACAGTCCTTTTCTAACACGTGTATAGGGAATAATGAAAACAGATATATCTTGGGAATTCTTATATTCACCCAACTTGAAAATATGTATATTAAAAATGTATGTAATAAGCCAGCAGGTAATGTTTCAGGATTTGCCGTTCTCTTAACATTAACCACATCAGTTTTCTATACTCGAATACAGCGTCATCGAATGAACTCTACCTGAGGAAACTGGTACTTTTAGATCATTAACAGTTTACTACACACGTATTTAAAAAGACAACTTGCAACTAAACAACAAACCTTTTTTTTCTTAACGATATATATAAAATGCCACAACAAGTGTATAGAGATAAGTAATTTATGATGTATTTTTTAAAACTTGCTTAAACAACACATGTGTACTGGACTATTTATATAGTTTTCTTAAAAACTGAATAATATAACTTGAAAATTGTGTATTCTTTGTACTTACTAAAAGACGAAATTAAGACACTTTGATCGATCGATAATAAGCGGCTTTAAATTATTTCTAAAATATTTTGGCTTACCTAAACTTAGTACAAATATTTCCAGACGGAAATGTAAATCTCAATAGATACCAAAATTATATAGGAAAAATATATATGTGAGAGGGAAAAAATGCAGGCAGAAATACAAATTCAATGAAAAAGTCCAGTAAATCAGTAATAATTTTTTCAGTAACCAATGAAATGATGCTTAGATGCTCAAACATTAATAACTTCATTATATTGCGATTGCCTAATAATGTAAGTACTTATATAATACTTGATAGCGTTGTAACTCAGTTGCAGCTAGTACAGACTTAAAATCATGTAATGGAAACTCTACGTTTATTATTTCAACTTAAGAAGCAAATAGATTAACAAAAAGTAGCAATCACAAAGTTCCTGTAATAATCACAGTACAAGGAAAAGTAGGCATTAACTTCAGCTCATATTGGGTCAGAAAATTAAAATCTCTACGACACTCATGTATTTTAAAAGTTTAATGGATTAAAAAATTACAAAAAATAGTTAGATATCTCATCCTCAGATTTTAAAAACCCCAATGAAACGTGGCATCGTGACGTATACCTTACTAATGTAATGTGATATCGTAAGGTATATCTTACTGATGCAATGTGGGTTTACGAGGCATATCTTAGTGGTGAAATGTGGCATTGCAATACTACATTTTACTGATGAAAAGTGGTATCACGTGGTATACATTAAATAAAGATATAGGATTTGTATCTAATATAATTTTTCTTTTCATAAATTTAAAAGTTAGAAAATAGGAATGATATGAACATTCGAATACCAAATTTTTCTTAAAGAGAATAGAAACGTTTTCCTATAATATATAGTTACAGTAGTCAGTGACGTATACCTTCTTTACCTCTGTAATTCAGCAGCACATTTCGACTTAAACGAAGAACATTAACAGAGACACACTTTAACTATGCCAATTTTAATCAGTTACAAGTCTTAACCAATAAAATACCTCCAGCTTAATAATATGGCAGTACATTACCAAACAATTGTCATTTAATCTGCATCAGGATATTAAAATCTACTAAACAAAACAAACTAATCAGAGCAATCTCATCATTTTTGTAATATTTAATAAATATTACTAAACCCCCACTGTTTCACATATGTACCGAAATATCCCATTCCATGACAGATTTTTTTTGGCAAAGCCGCAATGTATGTCGCCTTACAAATTTCAAAGTAGAGTTGGTTGATATCTATTATAATAAAAGGGCATGTATGTGTGTCTGTGTGTGCTCGCCATAGCTCCAAGAGGAAAGAACCAGAAACCTGAAATTTTGCACCAATATTAAATGGACCCTGAGGGTGTGTGCACCTGGGTATTACTCATCCACGTGCGTGCGCGCATGCGCATCTTTTTAATGAGGCAAAGTAGCGGAAAACCACATAGAAAAGAAGTGATTCCTTATACTACAAATGAAAATCACAGGCAGACAGACATGCACGTGTGTGCACATGCGTGTCTGTGTATGTGTGACCGCCATAGCTCCAAGAAGAAAGAACCTAGAAACCTGAAATTTTGCACTCATACTAAGTGGACCCTGAGGATGTGCATCTGTGTATTATTTAACTTATCCAGGTCCGCATCTTTTTAATGTGGCAAACTAGCGAAAACCCACATAGAAAAGAAGTGCTTCCTTATATAACAACCTCTAATATATAGAAATGCCAGTGCGTTTTGGTAACAATGCATTCCAATGCATAACGGCTTTTATGTCATGGTGCTTAGCAATAAAAGTATATAGATTATATTTTTATGATCAAATGGGTTCAGAATGCACACGCTATCAACCTAATAACCCGAGCTCTACAGCCTTTTTATAACAATCCCAACCACACAGATTATTACAATAAATGTGGGTAACAGCCATACCCAAATTGCTTATTACTACCAACTGTGGAAACAAACCTACCCTTGTAAGTTATTACTACAAAATTGTGGTAACAGTTTTATACACATAGATTAATACTACCAACTATGTTCCTTCCCACATAGATTAGTAGTACCACCTGGGCATAACAGTTCTACACAAATAGCTTATTACTGCCATATATGGATAATCATCTTCCAATACATCTTATTTCTGCCAACTATGAGTAACAATCCTTCTCACATAGCTTATTGCTACCAACTGTAATTAACGTTACTACCCAAATATCTTAGTACAACCACATGGGTATAACAATCCTACCCTCATATTTTATTACTAAAAAGTAAGGATAACAATCCTACCAACATAGTTTATCACTACTCTCTTTACATAACAAACCTTCGGACATAGTTTATTACTTAAATGCCCATACATATCCTACACACAGCGTATCACCACAAACTGTGAATAACAATCCTATCAGCATACCTTATTACTACCAAGAGCTATTATAGCCGCATAGCATATTACTACCAACTGTGAATAACTTTTAACATTCCAACCCATATATATCATATTATGTGTTACTGTTGGTAACAATTACACTTATACACTTTATTACTACCAGCCGTTGGTAGCATCGCTACACACATATTCTGTTACTACCACCTGTGGGTAAACATACTAACTACATAACTTAGTACTACGAACAATAATTGCAGACACATAGCTCATTACAACCAACTAAACTTTTAGCCACGAACCTTGTTACTACAAACCACAAACTTCGCCACATAGCTTATTACTACGACTGTAGATAACAATAATACCCACATATAACTACCAACAGTTGGTAACAATCTTTAACACATAATCTATTACTTCTACTGTAGGTAAAAATACACCCCACTTAGCTTATTACTATAAACTTTGGGTTCCAATTCTTCCCACACAACTTATTACCACATGCTGTAGATAACAATCCTTTTCTCATAGTTTATTACTACCAAATATGGACAAATTGTCTCCCACATAGCTAATTACCACCAACTGTGGGTAACAGTCCTACCCTCACAACTTATTACAACCAACAACAGTCCTATCTTATTACCACCAACAACAATTATAGCCAAATACCTTGAAACTACCAACAAAAATTTTACCCACGTAGCATTTTAGTACCAACAACAGTTCTCGCCACTACCATAAACAATATTAGCCACATAATTTATTATTTCCAACGGTGGGTAGCATTTAACGTTCCTACCAACAAAGCTTATTACTATCAGTGGTGTGTAGCAATTTTAAACACCTAACTTATTAATACTAAATGTGTAAAAAATCCTACGAACATAGTCTATTCAGATACCACAGCTCTGCCTCTGGTGTTAATGTAGCCTATTTAAATACCAAAGTTCTGTCACTGTCATTAGTGTAGCCGATTGACAAACCACAATCATGTCTCTGTTATTTATTTCGTCCATTCAGATACCGTAATTCTGTATCTCTCCTTAATTTAGCCGATTCAGATACCAGAATGTTGTCTCTGTGATTAAAGTAGCTTATTAAGATACCACAGTTATCCCTCTATTGTTAATGTAGCCTATTTAGATACAGCAGTTCAGTCACTGTCCTTAATTTAGCATTATGAGAAACCTCAATTTTGACTCTGTTATTAAGTTAGCTATTTAGATACCAAACTATTGTCTCTATTACTAACATACCCTATTTAGATATCACAGTTCTCCCTCTGTCTATAATGTGGCCTATTCAGAGGATACAGTCTCTGAACTTGGTGTAGCCTATTAGTATACCACATTTCTGATTCAATCATTAATGTAACCTATTCAGATTTCAAATTTCATTTATGTCATTAATGAAGCGTATCTACATACCACGGTGTATTCTGTGTCGTACATGTAGTCTATTCAGATAACACAATATTGTCTCTATGGATACCACATTTCTAGTGATGTTATTAAAGTAGACTTTTCAGATACCAATCTTCTGTCTCTGTCATTAATGTAGCCTATGTAGATACCACGGTTCCGTCCCTGACATTAATGTAATCTGTTGGAAAACCACGTTGCTGTCTACGTTGTTAGTGTAGCCTATCTAAATAACACAGTGTTTTCTATATCGATAATGCAGCATACTCATATATTGCAGTTGTTTCTCTGTCGTTGATGTAGGATATTCTGATACCACAGTTTCGTCACTGTCATTAGTGTAGCCTGTTGAGAAACATCAATATTGTCTCTGTCATTAATTTAGCCTGCTGAGAAATAACAATCCTGTCTCTACATTAAGTTAGCCTATTCACATACCACAGTTCTGTCTATGTCTATGTTTTAGCTCTATATTTAACCTTGTCGAAATAGTTACCCTAACCTACATGTACCAATATATTGTTACGTATCTGCTTGTTTGATCATTTCCCGTAAAAATTCTCTCCGAGAAACTTCAGCGATACAAGTCCTATCTTA
>NW_013666397.1:21907-23170 GCF_000517525.1 Limulus polyphemus
CTAGTTTATTCTTTCTCGATACAACTTTACAACACAAAGATTCTCCACAGTCACTTTAAAGTTAACTACTTTTATAAACACACGCTGTAATTCACAACGATTCACACACTTTACTTACGGTCACTACCGCTTGCTTGACTCAATGATCTGTCTATCTGCAATTATATCTCTGCTTTATTTGTCGGGCTTATATATTAAAATAGAGGGCGCCTAGAAAAGACTAGAGTTACCAGGAACCGTCATGATCCTTCTAGAAACTCCAGCGCCCATGCTTCCAGCGTCACGTGACTTCTGCTGTCGTAACACTGCCCCTTCCTTAGTATTGTTTGTCCCAAACAATAGCCACTTACATTAAATCAATAGATAATTAACAATAACTTGATTAAATGTACAGAATTTACAAACACAAAATTTAAAATACAAGAAAGTATCTTAATTTTACAGTACTGGTCTCTGTCTCATTGGCTTCTACTTCATGTGGGGTTTATCTGCTCCATCAGGAAATGTTCCATTATTGGTAACAGTCACATCAGTGGTAGCAGCTTCACTAAGGGCTTCACTGTTTCCCTTCTCAAAACCGGGTAGAGTTTTTTCTTCGATAGTGGCTTTTTCAGGTGACACGTCTTCAGCAGCGTCATTTGTTTCGTTCCATTGTTCGCTTCGTTTCAACTGTAATGTCCTGGACCATGATAACGCCAAAGCCTGTTGGCATGTACCACCTTTGGCTTACCTCGCCGACCACATTTTATTCAGAAAGTCACGTCTGAGAGACGATCCACTATGTCATATGGACCATCCCATGGAGAAGACAACGTAGGAGACTCCCTTTTGGTCTTTCTGGGATTATACAACCCCAACTTGTCTCCTGGTACAAAGCTGACTTCAGTAGATCTCTTATCATAACATAGCTTCATGGAATCGCCAGACGTTTTCAAGTTTGAATGCACTTGATGGCCCACCTTACAAAGAGTTGCTGAAAATGTGTCAGAGTTCGTGAAAGTGTTATCTGAAAGGATGGATGATATTCACGTCCTGTTATCAGATCCACTGGCAACCGAAGTTCCCGACCAAACATCAGCTTTGCTGGAGTGTATCCAGTGGCTTCATTCTCTGCTGTTCTATAGGCCATCAACAGTGGAGGGAGTAAAACATTCCAGTCATCTTGGCGGCTATTACAAAACTTTGCCAATTTCTGTCCAAGTGTCCAATTGTACTTTTCTACCATCCCATCAGACTGTGGGTGGACTGACGTTGTCCTGGTCT
>NW_013666397.1:24170-29420 GCF_000517525.1 Limulus polyphemus
TCTTCTCGATCTTCTTGTTTCTTTTGCTGTTCTTGTATTGCTGCCATCAAATCTGCTAAGCTGCAGTTTGATTTGCCACTTCTGGTTTCCATCTTCTTCTTTTTGTCTTTTTTTATCCCACTTCTGACACCAATTTGTTACATATCTGCTTGTTTGATAATTTCCCGTAAAAATTCTCTCCAAGAAACTTCAGCGATGTTTCAAGTCCTTTTTTTAATTAAAACTAGTTTATTCTTTCTCGATGCAACTTTGCAATACAAAGATTTTCCACAGTCCCTTTAAAGTTAACTACTTTTATAAACACATGCATGCTATAATTCACAACAATTCACGCACTTTACTTACGGTCACTACCGCTCGCTTGACTCAATTATCTGTCTCTATATCTGTCTATCTGCAATTATATCTCCGCTTTATTTGCTGGACTTATATATTAAAATAGAGGGCGCCTAGAAAAACCAGAGTTGCCAAGAATAGTCATGATCTCTCTAGAAACTCCAGTGCCCATTCTTTCAGAGCCACGTGACTTCCGGTGTCGTAACAATATGTATATAAGTCTAAGAATTCAATGTATGGCGCAACTGGTTGGGGGAAAAAGATCATATTCAGGTTCCTGTTGTTGATTTAAAAAAATTAAACCATAATCAAAGTATCCTATATACATATCTTGTAATACATCGTGTTATATCAAACTTTTGTTAGTACAAATGTGGATACTTTCTCAATGGCAGTATCTTATCTGACTAAGTATAGTAAGTGGTTTGATTCGGAAAGATGTATCTAGAAAACTCAACTGTGTTTGAATATTATAAAGATTGCATGCACAAACTTAATGTTTCATCAGCATTTGTATAAAAATTCTGTATTCTAAAACTTTAGTACCAAAATTAAGGTGATAATGTTCAGTTTCGCTACTGTAAATTAAACGATTGAATAAAAACAACTATATAACAATCCTAAAAACGTACCTGACAATATCGCGCTTGAAAATAAATGGACGTCTCCAGAGGAAGAGTCATCGGGCGCGATGGTGATGAAAAATAGTATTATATTATTATAATACGTAGTATTATAACTGTATACTCAAAGCTTCTTTCTTTGCTAATATGTTTCTTTAATCTGACGTAAACTCTGCTTGAATTGGACTGTTACTGACCCACAGCTCGGGTTTTCTAAATTAAGTACAATGCACAAACAGTATTTGCAAACATTTTATACATCTTTGATTTATTATTTGCATGGCTTTTGTAAAAATTCAGAAAAATGATAGTTTAGCTATTTACATCTCCATTAGGAGATCAAATCCCATCCACTATCAGTTTTCTCCTTTCATTTATTTATTTAGAAAAAAAAATCGAATTTTAAAAGAGTGTGGCAGTTTAAAAAAAGGAGTGGCTCACTAAATTTGCGTATATTTTCTGTTTTTGATTTTCTAAACGACCATCTAAAAGAATCTTGACGATACTCAGGAAAATAATGCTATAAATGGGGGAATGAGCGTTTTCCGCACCTTCCGCAATTTTGAACTGTAGGACATAAACTGTTGTACGTTGTAAAGGCACTCATGTTACGCGCGGCATACAACGTCACTTTCTTCTGGCGTCGGCTTCACGTTTTACGTAGTGACCTACTCGCTCAATTTAGTCCTCATTTGTGGCATTAAAGCGGTAAAATTGAAATAGATGCTAAACTCGTCCGATTGTTTATCCATTTAAACTCGATCACTGGGGCTCAACTTGAGTTTAAAGAAATTTGATTTAACCACCTCCTCATAACATCTTCTGACACCAGACATATGGACAACTCTGTTTTATACATATAGATTGGTGAAGGAGATTTCAGTTTTGTGTGCTGTTATTAAGAAATAGTATATACTTACTGATATATATATATATTTAGAGTAGGAGATAAAAACTTGTATGTGATAAAGAGCTCATGTTTTACACATATGTATTGCCATGGAAACGATTTCTGAATCATCAGCTGAGTGTAGCTATCCATAAACACAAATCAAAGAGCAGGATTTCTTCACCAGAACATTGTGTTTGATAAGAAATTCAAAAGTTTTAACCACAAGCACTCTTGTAAGTTTCATTTGCTGTTGTCTTTTACCGCAAACACCATTTTAGATTGAATATATTGTTGAATTTAACCGTAAGCCCCCTTCTTGTTTTCATTTGTTATTGCATTTAAACACAAGTACCCTTTCAGATTTAATTTATTGTCGGATTTAACTGCAAGCACCCTTGTTGTTTCGTTTGTTGTTGGCTTTAACCGTAAGCACCATTGTAGGTTTAATTTATTGTTGGCTTTAACCGTCAGCACCTTGTTGTCTTCATTTATTGTTGCACTCAGAAGTATAGTTCAACTTCGTCAACGTTTTTTGTCACACAACTAGCCATATTCCAGTTAAATAAAAATACTGATCCCAACTGTATTATATTGTTTGTTTCTTTAGAATTTCGCGCAAACCTACACTACGGTTATCTGCTAGCCGTCCCTACTTTAGCAGTGATAGACCAGTGGGAAGGTAGCTAGTCAACACCACCTACCGCCAACTCTTGGGCTACTTTTTTTACCAACGAATAGTGGGATTGACCGTATCGTTATAACGCCCCCACAGTTGAAAGGGCGAGCATGTTCGGTGACGGGGATTCGAACCCGTGACCCTCAGATTGCGAGTCAAGTGTTCTAACCACTAGGCCATGCAGAAACATGTACTGCAACTATGTGAGTTTTATCCCCATTGCAAGTTGTTTCTGTTAAAGTTAAAGAAAGCTACAATGAAAGCAAAGAAGGAAGACAATAAGAATTTTATATAAATGTGTAAGTAAATCCTTTTTTTTATATAATGAGAACAAAAGTTCTTTCACTGATGTTTCATATGCTAATGCTCGGGCTTTCTAAATTAAGACATTTTATACATAGCTTTTGTAAAAATTTAGAAAAATGATAGTTTAGCTATTTACAATATCTACTCTGTAACTTCCGTTAGGAGATCAAATCCCAACAGCTCTCGGTTTTCTCATTTTCTTTATTTTTCAGAAAAAAAAAATCAAAATTTAAAAGACAGTGTGACATCCTTAAAATTTCTAAGTATAAAAAAATAGTGGCTCATTATATTTTCGTATATTTTCTGTTTTTGATGAAATATCCAAATTATTTGATTTAATAAAATAACCCCAATAACCAAAATAAAAAAATCATCAATAATATTTTAGCGTTAATAAGTATTAGTAAGAAACAGGAGAAAATCTCAAATTGGCGAATTAATATAACTTCAAGATGACTAAAATTATCTTTTAACTAAACAACGAATAAAAAGCATGAAAGAGAGGGAGAGTTGAAATGCTATATTATAATAAATATTGATTCCTTAAAGGTTTGAAACAGTTTCGACATACGATAATTGTATGCATTAATGCCTAGTGTTTCAAACTTTAGATTCACCATGACACAGTCGCAATGCTTCTCAGCAAATGCTATTGATAATTAAACAACTCGCACCTCAAGATATGTAAGCAATAATACTACCCTACAACCAGCAAGTAAGCTCAGCCTAGTGTACGCGTTTAACACCAGGTGAGCAAAGAATGACAGCATAAACGAGTAGAAAGATCTCAATGAGTGTATTGTTAAATAACGTAAAAGTTCAACGTTGAGTGAAAAATAATTTTCTTTGTTATAAAATTGTGGGAAGTTCATATGGCTGAGATAAATGGTAAAAACACAGTTGTGAAATTCCCGGTTACTATCATTGAAACCGTAAGTCCTTTACTTTAAGAATTAATTAATATTAATAATGAATGAAAGTGATTTTTAACATACTATTACTATGGTGCCATTGCACAATCAGGGGACACTTATTCTGAGTAAGATTTTATTTAATTTGCTTCTAACAGTCTGTAATCTGTATGTCTAAAACATGGGATTTACATCCCAATAAAGCTGAGAAAAATTTGAATCACCTCATACTTTATTGGCACAATACGGATTTTCAAGTGCAAATGTGTAAGATTAATAGTACAATAATGTTATCACCGTACACGAAACAAAAGGTTCCGTTTTCCATTTCTTCTGACAACGTAGACAGGCACATTCATCGCTGTTCAACAATTTTTATTCAATAGATTGGATTGACTGTAACATCACGCATCAAGAAATCAAAAGTTGTTGATATATGATGTCTTTCTTCATTTTCAGTAAGCGCTTCAAGGATTTATTTCTCTCTTCACCAAATTCTACAAATAAACTCGTTACACTTGTAATACGTCGTACCAAAACGATTATAATAAGTAGATATTGTTATGTCTCCGTTTGTTAATTAACTTTCCGTAACTTCGTTCCGACGAAACTTTAGCGACACAAGTCCTTACTTAATAAAACTGGTTTATTCTTTCCGAATATAACTTTACGATACACTTAATTTCAACAATCGCGCTAAAACAAACGCTATAACAACAAACGTGTTCAATAATACTCTCTGACTGCAGATCAATTACTCACTGTCTACACACACATTATTCTATTCTCTCGTCACGTTGTCACCCTCTTATATATATATATATATATATACCAGACTACCCTATATCTAGTAATCTCCCGACAATTCCCGAAGGTTCGAGAGAACGAGTCACTTGACCTCGCTGACGCAACACTGCCCCCTCCTTAGTATTGTTCGTCCCGAACAATAGCCACATACAATAAACCAATAACAATTAACAATAACTTAATTAAATGCACAGAATTACAATCACAAAATTACAATTCAACAAAGTCTCTTAATTTTACGGGACGTATCTTCTTCCGTACTGGTCTCCGTCTCGTTGGCTTCTGCTTCATGTGTGGTTCATCTGCTTCATCAGTAAATGTCCTATCAGCGGTAACAGTCAAATCAGTGGTAGTAACTTCATCAAGAGCTTCACCGTTTCCCTTCTCAAAACTAAGTAGAGTTTCTTCTTCGACGGTGGCTTCTTCATGTGGCACGTCTTCAGCAGCGTCATTTGTTCTGTTGTCCACTTCATCTGAACTGAAATGTCCTGGACCGTGATAACTCCAAAGCCTGTTGGCATGCACCACTTTTGGCTTATCTCGCCGACCACATTTTATCTGGAAAGTCACGTCTGAGAGACGGTCCACTATGTCATATGGGCCTTCCCATGGAGAAAACAACTTAGGAGACTTCCCTTTGGTCTTCCTGGGATTATACAACCATACCTTGTCTCCTGATACGAAGCTGACTTCAGTATA
>NW_013666397.1:30420-44056 GCF_000517525.1 Limulus polyphemus
ACGTGACCTCGCTGACGCAACAATACTAATAACTGGTAATTATTCCAGCTTTCTTGTACGTTGCTTGGTATTTTTATAGCTGGATCTTCTAAGAGATCATCGAGATGAATAATTGATGAATAATCCCTTTGAATAGTAAACTAAGGTTCACAGCTGTAATCATACAATTTGTGTTTTGCCTTGTTTACGTAGTAACATTGTTATCACTATCAGTATTCTTTATGGAGCTCCTATTTCTTTGCATAATGATTATTTTCATATGCATTGATTCCTCAGTATTTACGAGTTTCAACAAAGGTGTACATCATGGTACTGATCATGTTTTTTTTTGTCCCTATCCACAGTGCCTTACAGAACATTGTTCATACTAGCATAAAATACATGGCTCCGCTGTGTGGTTAATAGACCCCCTCGTGGTTCACAGAGGCCTCAGTGAATCAGTTAAACTCCCCCATTACACCCAGTTACTTCTACAACTATTCAGATGGGTGTCGTACACGAAATGAAACTGCTTTAGGAAATCCACCCGTTGTACTTGACCACCATACTAGCTTATGAGTGAAGTTATGAACAAAAGGCGCTCCCGGGATCCCACTAGGGGCGAATAACACTAACTCCGGTACCAGAATATTTACTCCTACTCGTAAACCCTAATTATGATTGGGTGATCTTTCGGGTGCATTTTATCTTTTCCATGATATTTAGCTACACCATATAGATGAGGACACGTCCACAGGCCACCCCAAGTCCACCTGCCAAGTTTGATCCTGCTAGTTGTAAAACTGTGGGATTAGTTCGTGAACATAAATTCGCACACCACGTGAATTATTAAAATATTTGTTATTATTAAAGTTCAAGTCTATTTGTGCACGTCTCCTGCACAGATATACACTCCCCCCCCCCTAAAATTATTGGTCGCATCCGTCATTTTTTCTGTTATGCTCTTCCACTGTTATTTGTTATTGTTGACCCGGGTTCTTCACATCATTAAAAAATTGTTAACCCCATTCCTCAAACCAAATATTATAATGGGTTTGAATTCTGTGGTTTTAATTTTATGGAATTACCCGATCATTTGTAAGCTTATTAGGAAATACATTTTTTATTTATGAAAGAAAATGGTTGCAAAACCGTTACTAGATTTAAAACACCCAAGTAGGAATATGTTTTTCGGATTGTCTTGCTGGTTTTGGCTTTGTTAGCCTGCTGAGCTGAAGAAGTTTGTTTTAATTTTCGTATTTTTAATATTGAAATTTTCTGTTGCTAAAATATGCGAGTTATTATACTTTTATAAAGTTGTAGCCGATGGTTCCGATTGGACAAAATTTGGTGATAATACGTCAATGTATCTCCTTGACAACCAAGCAAACGTAATGTGGAATTGCAGCCAATGATTACGATTTTTGTGCGCCAACAATACCAAGCTTGGGGGCGCATGTATACAAGATTCGATTTTATTGCTCCTCGCGATCTCTGCGAACCTACTCTCAAATCTATATATATCATTAAAAAAGGCAAACTCGCTTGTCACCGCAGAAAGCGCCATCGTTTCGTACAAGTTGCGTGTTGATCTGTCCCGCAATAGCCAAGATATAGGTGATTAAAATTGGAGCAGTATTTTTTTTTTGTGAGCGGTTAGCCTTTGAATTATAAAGCTCTCAAGAAATTCTCAAAAATCCCGACGAATTTTCATTAGCATGTAACAGTATTTTTATTCGGTAAAATACAATTAGGAGCTTGATATCAAATAATTTGCTTTCACATTTCATCTACTTTGTTGAGCCTTGTAAGTATATACACGATATAATTAAAAGGTCATTACAATAATCGAACTGTTGGTTAACAAGAGCAAACACGAAACACATTAAATGTAAATTGGGATTGAATCCTTCTGTTTGGAAATGTCAGTAATTCTGTATACCTTCTGTCATGAAGCATTACTCTATTTCAGTTCAGAATGTTTAGGAAAGGCTATTCTGTGCTTATTTACTGTAATCAAAAGTAGAACTGCAACCAATCTGAAAATATACTAAATATGTGTGTGTGTGTGTGTACTACATAAATCGGTCATAAGCTTTACATAATAAATCTAATGAAGCTGAACTGTATGCTTTTATTTTCCTAGTGAAATGTTGTGTAACACATTTCTAACATGTTATTAACAATGTATTTTTATTATATGCATTCGTACTTACTTTTTTACTGTAAGATCACCATGACGATACACTGTTCACAGTAGCACGTGCTACAGTACTTCTTGACCAAAAGATAACTACTATAAAGCTATCGTCAGCATTTAGCCTGAACACGTAATGAGGGGAGTTCCCAGTGTCGAAACACTTTAAATCTGTATCTAGTTGCTTTTACTTGGGAATATGACCCACTGCAATAAATTGACGATGTGGCAAATTTGTTCACTATGCATACGAAAATTATAGCCCCTCCACCCCAATGTCTCAGAGGAAAATGTGGAGGCTTATAACTAAAAACCAGGTTTCGATACCCGTGTTGGCACAGCACAGATAGCCTATTGTGCAGGTTTGCTCCTAGTAACAAGGAAACAAAACAAAAAATACCCTATTTTAATCAGTACATTAATTTGTTCTTCCTATAAATTCTGGAGAAACGTGGAATTATATTAAGCCCTTTCATATTAAAAATCTATGACTCCTGCTACACAAGTCACAAGTTATATTTAAGTATTAGTGAGAAATATTGTCTGTATTTTGAAAGGTCTATGTTCTCAAATGAAGCTGCGAAGTGAAATTATATTTATCATACAATATTTTTATTCACATCTTCTGATTGGTTGATAATGTAGGGTTTTAACACTTCAGAAGTGAAAACTATTACTGAAAAATGTAGTGCTGAAAATTTGAAACCTATGAAATGTTTGGTTATTTTATGATAGAAAAATTGGTGGTAAATGTAATTTCACGTGACTAAATATTGGCTGGGAATACAAAGTGTCGCAGAAAGTAAAATTAATACCACATTTTAACTTTACAACATACATGGAAATGTTTAGGAAGGGTTTCTTCCTTAAAGGGTGTTGAACGAAATATTAAAGATGAATTCCTTTGAGAATCTTTTCTTAGAGTATTATTAAGTTCAGTCTATCTGCGCGTATGATTAGAGATGTAAAAAATACTGAGCTCTTTTAACATTGTGGTTGTATATATTCCGGTATGATTAGAGATGTAAAAAATACTGAGCTCTTTTAACATTGTGGTTATCTAATCGCTATTTACTCTGTCTCCTGATGTGAAATTAAAACCCATTGAGAGTTTTCACTTACATTTGCCCCTATTTGCATCAATCACAACTTAAACCAGCGCATCTCCAGGCTAAACTTGATAGGTGTATACGTTACATTACACACTGCTATAAATCGATAATAAGCAATCTTACTGTAATGGATCAAAGGCGTGGCCGTGTATATATCTATTTCTCTGTGTGATCGAAAGAATTAATACAGTGGTGTCATCTGTTGGGCTGAAATTTAACAAGATCTCAATGCCAGAAGTGGTGATTGATCACATGTTAAATGTGGCGTCATCTATTGAATAGCACTACAAACAACAATTCATAAAAACATTTCGCACTTTGGGTATTCAAGATTTGGAGAATTGAAAAAAATAACAATGCTATGTGCAATAAACATTTCTTTATAACAGAACACAATTTTTAGATATAGTACTCTTCTCATAACAAGAAAACGACTTTCACTAGGATTGTACGTGAGTGTTTGATTATATCTTTATTGATGTACGTTTTAAATATAGTACTAAAACACTGGAATAAAGGGTAGCACTTTCAATAAATAAAAACAGAACAGTTTATATCAGTAAAATGTGTGAAGATTTTGAACACTCTACATTGAATCATTTTAATGAAATGCGTTGCGTATGACTAAAAAAGCACAATCTGAACACTTTTCCCGTGAAGCACTTCCCAGAATAAAATACTTTTTACAAGATGTACAATTTTTTACAATGATATATGATTACTATGATTACCTATTACTAGCACAAATAGCCGCCCTTAGGGCGGCGTTTCTGCTAGTATACCACAATACCCAAACTTTCACCCAGGCCTTACCTACTCTTTATTTTTCAGTTGTTTGCACAAGTTTTCACCTATGATTTGTACATTAATTTAAGAAATGAGTAGGGCCTTTTGTTTGCTATTCCGCAGTTGACTTCCCCAAAGTTTGTAATTTGTAGCTGTTCTATAAATGGTGTGTGTGTGTCTAAGTTTTCGTCTAGTGCGATTTGAATACAATTATGGTTCATTTATTAATTTAGACAATATTTGCAAGAATGTATTCAGCAATTTGGCACATACAATGATTTTTGTGGAGTTTAATAACTTTTTACAAGTTAGTTTACTACTAATTTACTGTTTTATTCGAATGTTTGAACTTTATAATAGTCCTGAAATTCACATTTTACAATACGACTGCAGGTCCTGTTTTTTCGTCGACTACTTATATTTAGGATACCCATTATAATCATACCAAGGTGGGTAAAAATTACTGTTATTAAGACGAAACTTGAGGCAAAACATACAACAAAGAAAAACGGAAACGAGACGATCTTGTGAAATGATTGGAATACTGCAACGATATATAATTTTCACAATGGAGTATTTAAAAAATTACCTCGGTTAAAGATGCAACTTGGATGTTAGTTTACCCAAGTTCCCCGGTAAGTTTACGAACTTACAAGGCTAAAATTAGTGGTTAGATTCCTCGCGGTGAACAGAGCACAGATAACTTATTATGTTAGAAGAAACAACAACAACAATTTACGCAAATAAAGCTAGTTCATTTAGGCTATTTATCTTCGCACGTGAATATATGCAATATCTTTTAATTGTTTCACTGTTTGTTTTTTAGAGTTATTCATCTAATCAAGAAACAAGGGACAACAGAATCGGCATCAACAACGACAAAAGTCTAACGTGTATTCCACTGAAGTATGCCTTTTTTAAAATCATTTTTAAAAACTCTTGGCTCAGAACCTATCGCAAATTTGCGATTTACGTGTATTACTTAGTATGTCCTTCTTTGTTTGTGTTCTGTGTCTTTACAACAGTGTTTCATATTAAAATGGGAATAATATTATAAGCAAAACTGAAAGACTTGAAATTTGTTCAATATTTAAAGACAGTCTGTTTCAGTAATGCAATGGTATCGAAAAACAATTTCGCGAATTTTAAATATGATCGTTTCTTAAAATGTTTTTGAAGTTTTGCCCTTCCATTCTGTGTTTCATAATCAAGAGACTATAGCGACTCATTTGATGCTTCATATCTTTCCAATTAAGATAAATTTCCTTCAAATTCTGTAATTAGTAATATGTCTTTAGTGAGAACGTTTGGGGGGGACTGAATTGGTATTTAAGTGTATTTGCCAAATATTTCTGAAAATATAAGAATGGTAGTTTTCGGTAAAGAGAGCTGGACAGAAGCTTATATATAGATATATAAATATTGACCTGAATCTAGTTGTATAGAATGTGTGGGTTTGTTGAAATGATAATTTTGGGTAGTTTTCATTTTCATGTAAGTCAGATATACGATGATGAAGACTTTTGAAATGTTTTCAAATTTCCAGTTCATTATTGTAATATAGCACACAGTGTGACAGTTCCAGTCTCGGCGAAGTTGAAAAAAACTGTACAGTACCCAAATCTACACGTGACTCCAACGACACTAACACGTCATTACAGAAAGATGAACCATCTTCCGAAGCATGTGCAACGACTGGTAATGGTAACCATTACAATACCAATGAAAAAATAGTCTGGCCCAATCCCTTCACTCGAAACGGACGTTACGTCAACATAGAAGCAGTTAATTGGTCTAATCTTCGTTACAGAAACCGTTGGGGGTGTCTTTTTCTCGGTATATTTGTTGGCCTGGTATTCGTAGGAATTGCAGTTGCTGTTGTTGGAGTAGCTATTCTTACAGGTTTAGTTTTCGTGTTAAATATAGTTCAAATAAGTTACTCATATCCTCTCTAAGCTATTTAGATATATTTTAATATTTTGTAGTCTTTTTTTTTTTATCCCTACTTGATAATTTCTGAACCCTTCACATCTTTATCTTCTTAACATTACCAACTTTGCAAGTTAGTGTTTTTCCCTTTGAACATTTATTACTTTGCCTTCCTAAAATTACTTATTTTCCACACTTTGATATAACACACTTTTCTTCCCGAAGAGGGTATATTTACAAAAAAAAACCTGATTCAAGTATTTATTAATTATTGTAAAGAGATTGAAAGAAATTTTCTGTGGAAGATAGGTAAAATATTTGTTGATTAAATAATATCTTAAGGACTTTTTTCTTAAGTTAAAAGTTTTAAAAACTAGAAATGTGATAAAAAGTCATAAACATCTCATAATATTTCATTAACCCCCAACATAAGTTTTAAACAAAACATTTCATATTTGACGTCATTTTTATAATTGAATATTTCATTTGCCATTTTTGATGCGAAAATACAATTATGTAACCTTAATTTCTTTACTAATTTTAGGTCTCCAAAAGGATTTCAAGTACTTGTGTCAACAATCTTCTGTTTATCGTTTCCAAGGAGCCCACGTATCTGGTAGGCCAAATGAAATTGTGACTCAAATGAGTAATGAACACTTGTAAATTACCTTTATTAAAACATTGTTCAATCTTTTTAAGCGTTCAGTGTCAACTTCGTAACAGGTTAAAATTTAGATAATTTGTACTTTCTTCAGTTATAGTGTGTTAAGATTTTCTTAATTTTTTTAGTGCTTCACTTTGCATAACTAGGACCAAAAAGTATGCCTATTTGGCATTATAAAAATTAAAAACGATGAAAGTCAGCACTATGTAGAACTGTTAAATGTGACTAAAAGTTTCAATAATAAAGCATTATTCGAGTGCTATTTCATAGCAAAATTACTGATAAAATCTTGTATATCTAGTTGAATCGTTAAAGTGCCTTTTTTCAGTTCGGGTGTGCGTTTTTCTGCGTAATAAGAAATGTAATTTGTATTTTCTGAAAGATTTTTCACACAGTCAATTAAAGAAGTGGACGTTGTTCACCGGAAGTGTGATTTTCCAAACAAATAGAACAACACCTTGCTTAAACGAAAAAAAGCAAACGAAAAGAAAGCAACTTTATAACCAGCCATCTTTTACATCTAAGGTAATTTAGTTAATAATTTCCATTTAAGTTCGTGACATATTCTACGTGGGCTCGTAATAGTGTGATCTGCTTTTCAAAAAATGAATCGTTTACGAATAAATCCAAGTAACTCAGGAAAAAAATGAACTAGACGGTAAATACATGCAAGCAAAAGCATATAGACTGTAGATAAAGCAGTCAATTTACAAATAAAAATTGCTCGGGAACAATTTTTATCACATACCCTAGAAGACGAAAAACTGAGTTACTTAACATGCCACCTGTAGCTTTATACTATGTGTCCATTTACTATAGTTGAGCTATTGTTACTTTAAATGCCGATACTTTTTCGTTGGTTGGAATGAGAAGTTAAACTCAGTAGTAAGTAACCAAGATTTTAGACAGAACGTAATTTCTATAATGACTTCAAGTAAATGATAATGATGACTTCAGGTTAATATGCCTTTGAAGTCTTGAAAGCCCTTTATAATATATATATATATATATATATGTGTGTGTGTGTGTGATTATAATTTAGTAATTACTTGAAATATCATTTATGAATAGTAACTTTATAAAACTTTTTTCCTTACTCGTTACAGTGAGATGTAAATTTATCTTTAAATTAGCAGTCTGCTCTTGTGATAGCATTTTACTATACTTGTTATAAAGGCTTTTAGTTTGTTGTGATACTTGATTTTGTAATTTTTCTTACTTCATTTTTGATGTTTCAACTCTAATTTGAAGATTTTTTATTTCTCCTACTGAAGTTCAAGTTTGAGCTTTATTTGTGTTGTGCTTTCTTCTTTTTCAGATCGAACAAGCCTTTAGAAATTCCATGATAGGGTCAAACTTTGTAGCATTCTCTTTGGGCAATATAGGGTGAGCGAATCATATGAATTCAATCCTTGTTATATATCACGTGTTGTGCATTACTTGGAGTCTTGTTCTCTTTTTGTTTGAGTTTCTCCGAATAAATATTAACAAGATTAGACGGGAATCTTTTGATAAACGAGTTAAGGAACTATAGTCTGCTGCTTTGTCATAGGTACGCAAGTTTTAGCTTTATTGTCATGGGGAAGTCTCGATATTACTTGTACATTTACTTTTGATTTCTATTTAAACTTCATTTTATTTACTTTAAATTTAGCTATTCGAAAAGTGTATACTGTACAACAAAACTGAAATGTTATAGATACACTACTTTCAAATGGATTTGTTGTTGATTTCTGAAACATAAGTTACGAGTTTTATTGTTAACATGCAATGGAAAAATGTTTAATAGTAAGTTAATGAATATTAAGAGACGAAATAAAAATACTATACATTTAAAATCACCAGGAATTTTTCAAGGTCAAAATTATAGTAATCAAAAAGTTTCAGTTCTTAGAAAAGACTTTTGCTTACCGGTAATAAATTTTCAATTATTAGCTTTATGAAGAGCCGGATGTGGCCAAGTGATTTGCTTGTCTGCTTCCATTGCAAAATCACTGGCATATGTATCTAAAATGAGTGTATCTTCCAGAGTTCGGTATGCCAGTACAGAAGTAGTGGTCAATTCTTTCTTCAGTTTGTTTAATGCTTGTTCACAATCAGCTGTCAAAAAAAAATATTTGGCTTCACTAGTAATTTATATAGAGGACGAATTATTTCAGAAAAAGATTTCATGAAAGACTATAGTAAGAACATAGTCCCAGAAATCCTCTTATTTCACACAGGCTCTTTGGTGTTGGCCAATTTTGGTCGGAGTCAGTCTTTGTTGGATCTGTTGATATTCTTTCTCTGCTAACCATGTGTCTCGTAAAACTCGTCTGTCGACAGAATAAATCATACTTCTGTGGATTCAGCTTAAGGTTCTCCTTCCTCAACCATTGCAGAACCTTCCGTAGACCTTCATAAGCATTATCCAAGGCCTTGTGTAAATAGAGGAGTATAACGTTCCAAGGTAGTTTAGACAGAACACATTCCATTAATTCTTGGAATGTAGTAGGAACATTACATAATCAAAGTAGTAATACCATAAATTGTCTTAATTCATTTCCTGTGTTTAAGGCTGTCTTCGCTCTACTTGCTTTGTAGACCTCGGTTTGCCAATTTCCACTATTAAGATCCAATGTTGAAAACGATGTTGATTCCGATAGAACATCCAAAGTCATTCAATCCTTGGCAGCGAGTAGGCATCCTTCTTTGTAATATAAACCTTGTGGATCCATCATTGTTACGTATTAGAATTTCAAATAGCCTAAAATTAAGTTAACTGATAATTTGAATTTAGTAGTTAAATGGTACTTTGGATTTAGTATTTAAATAAATGCCGATATATTGTCAGTTTGTGATATTTGCCAACAAGATTGATACCCAGTTTTCTTTTTTAACACAAATACGTTTTAATATGCACACAACAGTACAATTTACAATAACAATTATTACAAATAGTTATTACAAGATTGATACCAGTTGTCTTTGTTAACACAAATACGTTTAAATATACACACAACAGTACAATTTACAATAAAAATTATTACAAATAGTTATTACAAGATTGATACCAGTTATCTCTGTTAACACAAATACGTTTTAATATGCACACAACAGTAGAATTTACAATAACAATTATTACAAATAGTTATTACAATATTGATACCCAGTTTTCTTTTTTAACACAAATACGTTTTAATATACACACAACAGTACAATCTATCACAAATCTTTAATTACTACAGAAATTGCATCTGAAATGTTAATTTCAACATATTCATGTAAAAAGACAGTCCCAAACGAGGCCATGGCCATACCATGTCAAGTAGCATCTTACCGAGTTCATGATTGTTGTGCAATATACATTGGATGATACTTTTTTTTCTTTTTCTTTCTGAGGACTAGCATTTTTTTTCAAAGGACCATTACTGGGCCACTGACCACACGTTGGGAAATAGGATACATGAGTTTATAAATTCCACATTGTGTACTTGGAGCAGGGGTCAAATCAGCTTATTTTTTTGTGAGCATGCTTTGTTGCTCTCGAGAACATCATATTACAGTGTCACGTAAACGGTCTAATGACACAAGTGGTGAGTTGTTGCTTTATTTCCAGTGGATTTGTACATCAGTCGTTGACAGTAAACTAAACACAGAAAATAAATGTGAAATGTTCAGCAGTTCAAACTCTGAAGAGAAGTACTTTGAAACTTTGTGACCAATAATAAAGAAAATAGGGCACAGCTAATCCACCTCCTGTTCACAATGCTCGAAGTCACAACAGCATGCAACTCGTGAACATCTGTGTCCTGCATATGCCAAACAAAATGGGGGGGGGGTCCTTAAAATTCAGAAATTTAGTACAGTAAGTATAGGATCCAGCTTTGCATGGCTCATTTCTGATATTAAGGGCACCTTGCTATAGAGGGCATTTGGAAGGGTACCCTTAATGTTGAGGTTCTACTTTATTGTATACATATCATAGGTAAGAGCCTAGTATGGTTGTAAGTTGTTTTCAGTGTGTGTGTGTTTGATCTATGAGCTCATTCTCTTCATTCAATTATTAATTTAATCTAACTTGTTTTGAATTGTGAAATTTTGAATATAATTTAACGTTATTGTTCTCTGGTAACATTTTTATTATTATGGATCTGGCATGATGAGTATTATTGGAGAATTTCTGTGTAACCGACCGCAGCCATCTTATCCTTTCACCCAATGTTTAGTAGCCATTTTTTCATTGAATTCAACCACTACTGCTATTTGTTTGATGATCCATTCTGCCACAAGCCTAGTCACTGCTTTAGGCTTTTATTTTCAACAAAAATTTGAAAAAATTATCCTTTTGTGTCATGAATATGTGGTGGATTGCTTAGTTGGATCTTTAGGTTCATAAGCTTCATGACAGCAGGGTATATTATTAGGATTTCACAGTTCTTATTTTTCTTGTGTTTAAACACAATATTTAATGGCACATCTTATGATCAAGTTGAAAATAGTGTTGTTTTGGTCACTTAAAAATTCTTGTTTAAACAAAAATTTATCTGGGTTCCCATTTATCCACTGCTGTTCACTTCGTCATTCCTTTACTCGATTAATGAGAAAGTTGGACTGTTTATATCTACTTCTTTTCATGCATACCTTTTACATTTGTTACTTTTATGTGTTTTTATTTCCTTTAAACCTGCAGACAAACAACAGTAATTTTCTTTTTCTTGTTACATTTATATCACTGCATAAAAAAAGTTCCTAGACAGGTACTTAAAGTATGTGTTTAGTACAGTGATAATGAAGAATTCTGAAGTGATTGTTGAAAGACAATAAGTATTTATCACAATATTGAAAAGTTAAGATTACAAAAAAGTTCTTTCATGCACTAATCCTCAAGCTATAGAAACTAGAATCATCGAGTGTTAGGGTTAACAACATCATACGGACATACAGTTCTGTTGTTATTATACAGTTAATGGTTTGAAGTTTCTAACTTTGTATTCATACACACCAACATGTGTTTGCTAAAAATGCTGTATTCATAGTGTTTCTTGCAACAAAATCATAGGTTCTTAATTCACAAAGTTTATGCTCCATGCTGCTGTTGCACACTCTCCGAAACTGTTTTGAATTTTGCAGCAGTTACATATTTAATTGATGCATCAGTTTCATTACTGTGCTTTTTTTTTGTAAATAATACTTTTCTTCTTAAAACCTCAAACTTGGTTATTAAAAGTGAAAACTGCAACTTACACCTCAGAAATACTGTTTTTCATGTGTTATTTATATCAACTTGTGTTGTTGAAAACTGCAACTTACACCTCAGAAATACTGTTTTCATGTGTTATTTATATCAACTTGTGTTGTTAAGATCATTGTAACACAGAGACAGTGAAGAAGTTTGGCTTTTTTTTATCATTAGTTCTTTATTTATCTGTATTTATTTAATTTGTTCATATACACGCAGCCTTATATAATTTTGATATACTGTTAGCAGAGTAAAAAGAACGAGAAGAGAGTTGTAACTTAATAATTACAAGAAACGTATATTGAATTGACATTACAAAGGTCCAGAATATGGAACCACAGAAGCAGCTTGGAAAGGTGTATTGGGAGAAGCAGACAGACGTTGTGAAATGCATGTAAGGGTGAAAGATAAACTCCAGAATGAAGTTGTACAGCAAATCAAACAGTGGCAAAAGGATAACTTTCATAAATCTATGATCCAGCTTAAGGAGAAAAAGAAATGGATGATGCGTTTAAAAAGGTAAGATTTCTCATTGGTCCATTTTATTTTTTTACATACTGTAGCAAAATAAGTCAAACTAGTTCAAGATAAAGCTAGGATATCTGTATCTTTGTGTGTGTGAGTAGTTAGTGTATATTTTAACGAATTTGTGAGTATTTTAATATCAATGTTTGCTTAATTTAATTTATATTCAGAAACATACACAGCTTATACTGTTAAATATGTATTTCAAAACTCCCGCCTATTCTCCAAAGTTGTAGAAGACTCTCGAGAGTAAGAATCAACAATATATATATATGTAAACATTTAAATATAGCTCAGTATTGTTATGTAATCTGAATTTTCTAGAAAACCTTCCCATGCCTATAAATACAACCAGTGTGATACGCCAGAGAGAGTATCTATTAGTAGTTCACTATAATCAGTGTGCTATAAACTTCAAAAGCAACAACTGTGATTGTTATAACGCTTATCAATCGGAAAACTTCAGATATTTGACCAGGATCCTTTACAAAGTTTGAACATTACAAATTATTTAACTTCAGTGGATTCTCATCGGACATTAATATTTTTATGAAAACAATACATAACTTCAAGGGTGGAAAACCTAGCGTGTGTGACCAAGGACAAAGCTAGCTAGCTTCCGGCGAATTGTACTTGCATCAACTCGTAATAAACTCTCAATAAGATATCACGTGAGTTTTAAACTAGAAAGAAGATTTTATATTTTTTGTAAGTTTGTGAAACTTTTGTTTGTAATAACTAATATCTATAGGGCTATCATCTGTAGCAATTAAAGAACATCTATTAGGACTATCATCTGTAGCAATTAAAGAATATCTATTAGGGCTATCATCTGTAGCAATTAAAGAACATCTATTGGGGCTATCATCTGTAGCAATTAAAGAACATCTATTAGGGCTATCATCTGTAGCAATTAAAGAACATCTATTGGGGCTATCATCTGTAGCAATTAAAGAATATCTATGGGGCTATCATCTGTAGCAATTAAAGAACATCTATTGGGGCTATCATCTGTAGCAATTAAAGAATATCTATGGGGGCTATCATCAAACATAAATGAATATTTTCCTCCAGTAAAATGCGAATTAGGGACCCATTTACTGTTAACACGAAAAATGAAGAAATCTTACAATTAAATGAATCAGAAGTGGATTCATTAACTGAACTTTCCTGTGACACTGTCTTGAAACATAATTTTGATAAACTATCCTTAATTAATTTTT
>NW_013666397.1:44844-64521 GCF_000517525.1 Limulus polyphemus
AGTTAATTACGAGTTGATGTAAGTACGATTCGCTTAACAGGGAAGCTAGCTAGCTTTGACCTTCACTGATCACACGCCGATTTTTCCACCGGTGACGTTAGGTAATGTTTTCGTAAAAATACTAATGTCCGATGAGAATCCACTGAAGTTGAATAATTTGTAATATTCGAACTTTGTAAAGGTTCCTGGTCAAATATCTGAAGTTTTCCTATTGGTAAGCGTTATAACAATCACAGTGTAGCTTCTGAAGTTTTATAGCACACTGATTATAGCGAAATAATAATAGATACTCCCTCTGGCGCGTCGAGTTAGCTATATTCATAGGCGTGGGAACGTTTTCTAGGAAATTCAGTCTTACGTAACAATACTGGTTAAAGCGTTTACGTGTGTAGATATATTGTTGATTCGTACTCTCGAGAATCTTCTACAACTTTGGAGAATAGGTGGGAGTTTCGTAATACCTATACAACAGTATAAGCTATGTACGCTTCTAAATATAACCTTAATCTAAACAACGTTCATATTAAAATAAATACATAACAATACATTCGCTACAGAATGCAAGATGATGTTCATTTAAACACGAAGATGTTTTTTCAATTGTACACTTTTGACATTGCATTTGCATAACCTCTATAATCTCCAAAATTAATATCCAAAATTTTTCAATGTCCCTGTATATTGTATCTGATGCTTTTTGTCCTTTACCATGAATTGTCTCTAAAGCAGCAATGTAGGGGAAAATGAATAGTATATAACTTTGACATCAAATACTTAATACCATGTTGGAGATCATGGTATGGACATTTTGACTTCCACCCGTTCACTTAAGGTTAAATGGGCAGCAAGATGCATGACATGTTGTTTGCTATTTCACCTATTCACTCTTGAAATGGTTTCGAACTGAGCCTGGTATGACTCCCATGGCACCTTCTCATCATAGTCTGTTGGTTTCTTGATTGGTCAGTGTTGAACTGGCTAGCATAATCTGGAACTGGATTTGGTAGTATCATGGCTGAAGTAGTGCAGGAAGACCCTCAGTAACAGGTAGCACAGCAGTAATGGTAATAGGTATAGACTAAATAAGTTCTCCTAGTCCATATTTGTATCAGATGGCATTCCGTAACAGAACTCCTGAGCTGATGCAGAAAGAGGTGTGGCTGGTTTAATTTTTGCATTTAACAATTTATTTTCCAGGTGATTTATTCCATCAGTGATGTTCTTTTATATATCAATGATGGCATAACTAACTCGTCAATTTTGTAATTACAGTCTTGCTGTACTTCTTCAATTTTCTCATTACAGCCTCTCTGCCCTTCTTTGTTCTTTCTTCATTTCTTCAAACTTGATGCTGTAATCCCCCTATATGTCCACTACAGCTTTATCAATCTTGTCTTCAATAAAAGTGATTTTTATTTTCAATTCTTTTTTAAATAGTAAATATCTTCATTCTAATTTATTATTTCTTCTTCATCTTATTTTAGTTTTCTATAAATTTCCTCTTGATCTTTTTTTAATCTTCTATCATTCCTCCTGATTTAGTTTCATCCTCTCAAGTAACCCTTAAATCCCACTATTTAACCTCGTAGTCGACATCTTCAACAGTTGAGATTCTATTTCATATGTATTCCAAATTCTATTTTCACCAAGCAATTTCCATTCCTGAAACCCAGTGTTGTAACATAGCTCTTTAAAATTATCAGGGTGAAATAATTCAACGTTCTTTTTTTTCCTTTTTTTTTCTTTTTTTTTTTTGCATTTTTACACGCTTAAACCATTTCTAAAGTTGACGTACTTTGTTAGGCCTACAGTTACAAATATCGTTATATCTCGCCAAGATAGTATTAGGGTTAATATACAATCAGTCCACTTATACAAAGTCTCGTAATAATTCTTATCTTTACTTTTCTTTGTATCTCAACCCTTTTAACTATCTCGTATATAAATATAATCAATTTTCAAATATGTTAGAATACTTTACGTCACATTATTTTTAGCCAATGGTTGCGGATTATAATACTTTTTTGCATATTTTCTCACGTAACAGTTAAATAATTAGGTCACAAATTTTGGATTAACTGGACATTTTACAGTTGCCAATATAAGGAAAAAGTGAGGTAAATACGTGATCAGTAATTTCCGTTTTCAAAAGAAGGATTGACGTGCTTTCTACTTGACTTGATAACTGATTGTAAGAGCGTTGTTGATAGCGTAATACTTTAAAAAAAAATGAAGAACGAAATGTTTTGTTGTATTCCAAAAAATGTCATAAACATAAGTACGAAAAGAAATCAAAAATTAAACATCAACTATTATTCGACATGTGCTGTAAATAAAACAACTAAAAACGACATACCTGCTGAAAAACAAAATAAAGAAAAGCTTAATCTGATTCAAAGGAATGAAATAAATTCACTAAAAGATAAGAAATAGAGGAAAACTTTAAAAGCATAGTATTAAAATGAAAATCGCAGGTGTTATAGGGTGAAGTTACAACTGTATGAGTACAAATCTTTGATATGAATGTCTTGCGTGAGAAAAGGGTGTTACAAACTCTTCCCTAAAGCAATCAATTTTTAGAGTATCACTCTACCTACGTAATTCCAAACAATGTCAAAATGTAGTTCCCACACTTGCCATTTCACTTCGACTTAACATCGGCCATAGTTGTCACACGACTTGCTTATTTGCTTATTCAAATTCATTTTATTGTAATATACTCAAACCTCTGTACAGCATGAAAACCCAGCTATGGGCAAAATGTGTAAATTAGTTTTTGTATGCAAAATGTTGGTTAAGGATGTGTCAACACAGGAGAACTTGTTTAAAAATCGTTCTCTTTAACTAAAAATTCTGGATCCCGTCCTTGATATCTCTTACACTGTTAGAGAACAGTATATTGTAATTGTCCTTGTTGTTCTATATTTATGACACGCTTTACAGCCGATGGATGGTGCGAGTTAAACTTAGCGTATTGTTCGTTTGTTTTTGTTCTTTGTTAAGCACAAAATTACACAGTAAGCTATCTGTGTTCTGCCCACCGCAGATTTCTAAACCCGATTTTTAGTATTAGATTTGAAGTAGAAAAATAAGACTTACACGTGGGTTTTGTATGCACTTTTGTAATAAGTGTTTTCAATAACAAACAAGATATATTGGAAAGGTGTGGCATTGTGAATATTGTCAGCATATCTGCATAGGCGAGAATGAGTCTAATGTGAGGGTGTAAATCATTTAATAATTTTACGACTTTGTAATAAAGCTGGAGTTTCGTGATTCCACAGTGCCTTGCAAAAGTCTTCACACACACCCCCGTGCTGATAATAGATTTTTTGTGTATTATATCACTAAAATGAGCAACAATGCACCTTTTGTTCTTTGTAATAATTAGAAACTGGTCTGAGATTAATATAATAAATATTTTTGGCCATTTGAGTTATGTCTTTCACAAAAAAATAACTAAAATTGGTTACCAGCACAGGGGGTGAAGACTTCTGCAGAGCACTGTATATTTTAAAAATTCCATAAGTATATGTAACTGTTCATAAAATTTATCGAAGCAAAACATTTACGTATACTTCCACAGACCGTGGAAACGCCTCATTATTGTCAAATTACGAAACCTGTTGGGGGGGGGGGACAAAAGTGGGTGTCTGTAGATCCTAAATCTCTTGTGCTTTTTGTATTCCCTGAAGTCATTTGCCTATTTTTTTGTTATTTTGAATTTAATATTCATCATCGTAAGTTGACAGGATTATAAATCATGTTTTTATGGTTTCTAATTTGCATTTATATCGGAAATAACTGTAATGTTTGTGCTTAGTATGAATAAATAGTTTATATGATAATAATAGTTGTTTTTTTTTAATTCCTGGTGACCAGTGGTTAGGGTGATCAACTCTCATACGTCGGGTCGCGGGATCGAAGCCCAGTGCCAAATAAGCTCGCCATTTCTGCCGTGGAGGTGTTATAATGTGACGGTAAAGAGTAGCCTGAGAGTTGTCGGTGGGTGCTGTGCACCGGTTGCCTTCTCTTTGCTTGGCAACTCCAAATTAGGGACGGCCACACATAACCATAATAGCTTTACCCAGAGCTGTAAACAGGGGGGTTTGAGGGATAAAACCCTGGAATTTCTTCCGTCCCGACTATAAAAAAGAGAGGGGGGGGGAGAGAAAAGACAGTTTTGTGTGTGTTTCTTTTCCTTAAAGCATGTCGTATGAATGTATGTGGAAAATGTACATTTATAAACTGTATTTATTTTTTATTGTATTTTTGTAACGGGACTTCCATCGAAATCGTTCGAAAATCAGAGATTATTTTTCCAGAAAGAGAAAAACAAACAAAATGTTAAACGTTGTGGCAATGTTTTTTTTATTTGATTTTGATTTTTTTTTCAGAGGGGAAGCATTTTTCTAAGCATATCCCCTCTTCCTGAACCGAAATCTTAGCTATGCCCTGTATTTACCATAAACATACAAAAAATAATGGAGTTCTAATTTCAATGTATTTAGCAAAAATATGTTAATTTGGGTAGAGATGGAAAAAGCAATAATAGTTTGTTTTTTTACAATATATATTACATACATTCATTGATATCCAAGTAACTTTACTTCCCCTATTTTTATTCTTTGATCGGAAAGATTTATAATTACATATGCTTAACAAATAACTCTATCTATCTGATTAGCAGTTCCACGTTCACATTTAGAAGAACATTTTCAATTCCAAACTACAGCCGTAATGGTCAATTTTATTAATCGACATAAACTTTGATACTTTCTTCAGTTATTTGATAAAATTGTTTCGTCATTTGAAGCTTATGATTTTATTTCTCCATATTTTAATTAGCTGTGAAAATGGCACCACAATTGTGGCAGATTACGTAACCATCTGGCAGTCTGCAAGTGATGGTACATCAATATCTTTTATTAACGTTACCAGTGTTCTTCTCAACATTACCGTGACTGACGAATCTCCTCTCTTCAAAAAAGTGGTTTTTAGTAATATGTTTAATATTAAATTTCCCATTTAGTTGTTTACTACAATTTTTCATTCTTCTAATCGTTTTCAATAAAAGTGAAGTATACAAACCTGTATACTTAATACAGTTGCATATAATTCTTTGTATAATGCATTATGACTAATTATTAGCCTGCAACTTAGGTATTGAAACTTCTAGGTTTTAGTATACTTAAGATAACAACCGGATTTTAAAAATGCAGAAAATAATAAAGCTTTAAACACACGCGGTTCCTTTTTCAGTGTTATGGTTTTCCAGAGTTTGAAATTTTAGTAAAATAATTGCCGATTGCAATGTGTTTTATTCATTAGTTTTCTTTGAATAGGTTTATCTTAAAAACAAAGAGAGAACTTGAGTGACATTTGCGGCCATTTCTTCAACTTCTAGGATAGTGTATTTGTATTTCCAATCGTGATTTGGTTGTTGTAACCAGAATTTGGTTAAATTCGCCAACTTTTAATGATGAAGCATCCTCTTACTACTTCTACCTCTATTGATAAATTAATTTCCTCAGTATCAAACCTGAGTTAAAAATCATTGTCTTCATTAATTCTTTACCAGAAATTTCTTGTTTCATTAGATATGAGTAACTTAAACAAAACTTTTCAATATCCTCAGGGTGTATTATCTGTCATGATGCAGTATGATTAACTAATCTAATATCTTTCATCATTCAAAGTTACTATTATTTTACTTTAGTGCTCGTTAATTTATCATCAGATACTAAAACTTAAGGTTTGAACTAATACTTGTTGTGATAACACTTAAAACTACTTAGAGCTCTTGAATAATTAATTAAATACTGCGTTATCCAAAAAGAAATGAGTTATATGAAGAACTTAGTTACTATGTCAAACTTAACATCATAAAAATTAATACGAGAGATTTTATTTATAACTTGAACCAGTTAAAACTAACTACTTTTATTGTTTTTGCGAAGTACACACAAAATATCTATTATATAAACGTTTATACAATTGTTGTACATTTTTTCACTATTACGTAATAAAGTGTATGTGCAATTTAAAGTTGTTTTTTGTAAGATTCTATATACACCAAACCTAAATTACATTTATTTTCAATTTACTGATTTGAAGTTTGCACACAAATAATTTTATATATTTTAAATGTGTGACTTGCTGTTCATTATTCCACGATAAATGTCGAACGTTTCATCGGTTCTTTAGCATAACGTAAAGTTTTGGGACATCATGAGACCTATTGGTCTACCTCGGCTGTTCCATCATCTAAACTAAAACTATTAATAAATATATTTGAAAAAGATCTTGAAGCCAACCCTTATCATTTCTATACTTATCAAGCTTTCTCTTAAACCCACTTAACTTTACTGCTTCCACAACATCTGAAGTCTTCCCATTTCAAAGGCCAACCACCCTGTTTGATGTCCTAATTTTCTGTTTCACCAACTTTCTTGTTCTTCTATAATCATCCAAATCAGTGTTTGACTGTTTCTCAACCTTTTCGCCCAACGGCACACTAAATATAGCTTAAAATATTAAGGCACACCGAAAGATATAGTAATACAAACATTTATTTAGAAATTTAAATTATACATGTATTATTCATTATAATCAATGGGATATATGGGCCTGAAAATACAATTTATACAAATAGCACACATGGATCAACGAGACAACAAGAACGAGGTTGTCAGGATATTGCGCAGTAGCCTATGTGCAATAATTCAAATTTACTACACTTCCAGTTCCGGTTCTATCTGTGTAGGAAAAATTATCGAACGAATAATAAGCAATACTCTCAAATTACCAAGAAGCAACCTCAAAATCACCAGAAATCCAAAACGGATTTAGAAAATTCAGACAGACAACAGATCACTTGGTTAGATTAACAGAAACAATTTAAGATAGCTTCAATGAAAATGTATGCACTGTCGTCTGCTTTATCGATGTCGAGAACGCTTTCGATACTGTATGGCACAATGGCCTTAGGTTCCACATGACGGAAATGGAACAACCGCGGGTGATCATTCGCTGGCTATCTAACTTTTTGGAAAATAGAAATTGCAAAATAAATGTCAGGGGAACCTACTCTGAGTCATTCACCCCAGAGGCAGGCGTCCCTCAAGGAGGGGTAGTTAGCCCTATTCTATTCTTCATGTATGTGAGCAATATGCCTTTAAAAAACCCTAATTATGGATTTGCATCACAATTCGCGGTGTGGAAAAGTGTCCCCCACCCCACCCATAGCAGCAACAAATCTACAACCATTATTAAATAATATAGAAAAACATTGCCAACAACATCGAATAAAAATAAACGTTCCTAAAAACCAATTACTTACTTTCACAAGACTAACAAAACATAAAAAAGACCCACCTATATTATACATGAATTAAATACTTCTCCAGACCACAACCTCAGAGAAATGTTTAGGATTAACTTTCGACCCAAAACTAACGTGGGTAAAACATACAAATAATATATCAACAAAAAATGAAACTCGGGAAGTCTAACAGGCAAAAACCACGGAACATCACCTGACAATATTATGAAAATATACAAAACCTATATACGTCCCATCATAAGAATATGCATGAATAAACATAGCTCGCTTATTACCACAGCATATACCCGTAGCACTTCATCAAAATGTATGCACAGCTAGGCAAACCTACAAACCATATCCGATAGACTCTTGCATAATACTCTAAATTACTTTGAGAAAAATTGCCAAAAGAATGACCTACTCCGTGAACTTGATCGCTACTACATACATGATGGAGTAGACCTAAGTACCTTTCACTGGTAAACATATATTTTAGAAATAGGGGTTTAATAAGGCCACCTATTACTAGACCTTAAACCTTACACTAGTTTAGACTAAAATAAATACATTTACAAATGGGTATTTTATGTAATATATATTAGTTTGAAACAAGTGAAATGTGTTGTCCGTCTACATGGAACTGTTCGCTAAGTGTAATACCGAATTAAGTGATGTTATGCACAACACCGAATGTAAATGAAGGTACTTACAAGTGCGGATTACTCCGACCTTCATGTCTATCTACATTAACAGTCATCTCTATCAAAACCATACTTCAGAAAGGAGGAAGAGGTCTTTTGTACCTGACCCTCCCTGGTCTATTAAGACCAAAATACCGTCACGAAACTGAAGTACTAGTATTTCGACGCTGCTTTTCGACTAAAATTTCATGAAAATTGGTCTCTGTTTCGTTCTTCGTACAGTTAATATTATTATTATAACTACCAGAGATCTGAATTTTTTTCCTTATTTTTGAAAGCAATACTCTAACGAGTCTAAGCAATAAGGCCCGGCATGGCCAGGTGGTTAAAGAGCTCGACTCTCAATTTGCGGGTTCGAATCCCCATCCCACCAAGCATGCTCGCTCTTTGAGCCGTGAGGCGTTATAATATGACGGTCAATCCCACTATTCGTTGGTAAAAGAGTTGGCGGTGGGTGGTGATGACTAGCTGCCTTCCCTCTAGTCTTACACACACTGATAAATTAGGAACGGCTAGCGCAGATAGTCCTCGTGTAGCTTTGCATGAAATTCAAAACAAACAAACTAACTAACCAATAAAATAAAATTAGACAAAATTACTCTTGAAAAGTAAAAATACACGGCACGCCGGTTGGGAAATATTGTTCTAAATCTTCTGTCATACCAGTCGATTTCAATTTCTTAAATATTTCATGCTTTTCTTTAATTTTATCTCTTAAACTCTTTTTGAGCCAACCTGGTTTTTTACTTGCAGCTACCCTTTTCTCTCTATAAGGAATATGTTGATCTTGAATATTTAAAAATTTATCTTTAAAAATTTTCTACATCTGATCAGTGTCTCCAAATAACTCAGCTGCCCAATTCACAACAGATAATTCTTGTTGCATCCCTTCAAAATTTGTAACCAAAATATTATTTTCTTATCTCCATATACAGCAAAACATTGAAACTAATATAGCAATGATCACTTGCACATATATGTACCCCAATTTCCACCCTCTCGATCATTTCTATATTTGAAATTAATAATAAATATAAAATAGCATTGTTTCCTTGACTAATTGGTGAAGAAAGTCATTTTGAACAGTTTCCAAAAACCTTTCTCCCTCACGGTTTGACACTAGTATTTCCCAATCTGTATGCCTTAAATTAAAATCACTCATAATTATGACTTCATTAACAGCTGAAATCGTAATCTCATTATAAAGTATCATTTAATGGTCTGAAACAAATTCCTACCTAAAACCTTTTTCCTCTATATCCACTAATAGAAACCCAAATGTATTCAATCTCCTTACTATTATCTTTGATATCCTCAACTTCAACAGGAAGTAACTCACATTTTACCTATAAATCCACTCCTCTCGCTTTGTTTAATACCTTATCCCTATTAAACAGCCTGTAACCGTGTATTTCAAAGAAATTTCTGTTATCAAAATCATCTACGTTTAACCATGTTTCATTTATTCCCATTATATCAAAATCCTCCATTCTTACCAGTGCTCTAAAATCATCTATTTTATTTCTTGCACTTCTAGCATTACAATAGTAACAATTAAACCTATCCTTATAACTACTTCTATACTCATTTCCTATGCTAAACATTTCTCTGTCTCTTATCCTTTCTCTACATCATTAGCCTCTACATGCACCACAAAAACTGCATTTCTGTTAGCCCCGTTTATTATATCTCCTGCACTGTCAGTTATATCCTCCACATATGCCCCTGAGTATCGTTATCTAATTCTTTTCTCCCTATTTACCTCACAGACTATCTTATCCTCACGCCTTGTCAAAGAATCACCTATAACTATAACCTCCTTATCATCCACATCTTTTTTTGACCCTTTTATTTTCCTTCCCTCCAATAGTTTCTCATTTGCAGAAGCCAAGGCCTCAAATTTGTTGCTCAAAAATGTAAGTGTGCAAACAGCAAAACAATGAGGAAATTTTCTTTATAGCATACACTTTCTGCAATCTATTCAAAACTGTAAATATTTCTTTACTGTTTAGAAGCTGAAGATATATGGAGTATAATGGAATTTTTACTATGATGTTTAGTTATCGAAAGCTTAGTATTCAACTAAATAAAAATGTAATAATATTGGAATCCTTACATTAATATACATTGTGCTTGTAGTATAACTTTTTAAATAATTTAATATTGGAGTGAACATGTAATTTCATTAACCTGTAATCAATGCTGACAAAGCTTAGCTCAGTTAAATGTATGAAATTACAGTGCTTCTTTTTTTTGGAATACCTATTTAATTCATTACATGTTAATTTTCCAGAATACATTATTTACCTAGAGACTAAGAGAGTGGTAAATAGTGGAACTACTATGGCAAGGTTTTTTGATGAACTAATGTTCTCAAGTTGTTTGAATTACAATTTCAGTAAGCTTTTTAAACAATTACTTTAGGTATTGAGTATCTGTTCTTGTGCAATTTTTGACCATCTTAAATTCAGTGTTTCTAAATTTGAAATCATAAAATATTATATTTTTCTTAAGTTAACTCACCTTATATCTCCAGTAGATTATAACATTTCTTTATAGCCTCAAGGGCAAAGATGACAGTTAGCTCCAAATTTCGAGGGACAACTAAGAATCATACTTATCCACAGCCTGAAGGAATTCTAGGTGATGAGATGGTGAAATATGGCATGAATTATGGAGAAGAAAACCCATTTGGTATGCTAAGAAATCTGCTGTGTCATTGTGATTATGATTAAGCTGTTTTTTAAGTGTTTATAACATACCGTTGCTTGCAGATGCCATTGAAACAATTCAATGGTAATTTTCCTAAGAATAGTGATGAAAAAATATAAAATATGCACTCAACCCTATTCCTTGAAACAGAGCATATATGCAGTAGGCTGTTAACAACTGTATTTTGTCATTCCATGTGTTATTTCAATAAGGAAAATTATATTGCATTTGTTTTTAAATAAAGAGCGAGTTCAATGTATTGTTGGCAAAAATTGTTTTTTTTTTTTTATGCAATTGGTGAGTTCACCACAATAGACCTCTCAGGTTCATTAAGTAGACACAGAGAAATTTTCTGTTGAATGCCACCATTCCTTGTCATTTTCACATAGTGCAAGTGAGACCACTATTAAAGTGAACATTTTTTGACAGTTATCATTTCTATAAGAAGTGTCAAAGGGGAGATATTTAATTCATATCAATTTATTCGACATGGTGCAGTAAAATCATGCATGTTTATAATACCAACATTCAATTAGTCAACAAAGGTAGTCCAGTTTTTTTAATGAAATTTCCTCACCAAAAGAAACGTTTTTGTTCTTAATAAGTTGTTTTCTCAAATTGACCATTCAGCACATACAAAGACTGATAAATTTATGCTAATATTGATATGAAATTTTAGGAATTGCAAAAATAAATAATTTTCCTGTAATGTACTCTTGAAAAGAAGCATTTTGATTTTCTTTTGCTACAATTAACCATTCAGGACAGACAGACATACATTTGCTATTATATATAGAGATGATAAAGTCAGGCATTTACCATTAATAACTTGTTATGACACTATATCTTACCTCCTCTCACATAATAGTTTTCTTGTTCAAGGCAGCCCACTACAACAACAGTTGTGAATACTTCTACAACAACTGCTGTGTCTCAGGCTTCAGGTTCCACACTATCAGATGAGGATATATCAGCCTTAGTCAGAAGGGAGATTGAAACCATCATGCAGCCAGCAGCTTCTCCAGAACCCAGACAGGATATTTCTTTTTCTGGGGAGTCTGGACAGGATGACAAAGATTTAGAGAGCCTTTTTCCTTCCTATGCTGTGCAGTCCCAAGTTTCTCCTTTGGACACTCTCAGGCTGCCCTTGGCCTTCCTAGACAGTGTCACAGGTGTGTTACATTTTATATGTATCCCTGGTTTTATATGACTCTTCTTCTTTCCTCCTATACTCAGCACCTTCTCCAGAATGCCTTGTTTCCTCCATCTCCAGATATTGAGGTACATGCTGACGACTTTCAGGCACAATTGCATGTAGGGGCCAGCATGCCTTGTCCACCTCGAGCTTCAGATCAATGTGCTTTGGCATATCATCAAACAGATTTCCCATTTTTGGAGTCGTTGATTCAGGTTTGGGGTTCGGATTCTGATACTTCTGTAAGGTTCTCCCATTTCCGATTTTCCTGACTCTGTTTGACCCTAACTACCCTCCTGTGTTACCTTTCTTCTGCTCACAGAGGCTATCCATTGATCTTCTGTGGGGTTTTCGGAGGATACTTATAACCTTATTTTCTCCACATTGTAACTTTTGTCCTCCTCAGCTCTTTCCATACAAACAAGACTTCTCTGTTGTAGGGACCTTCTTGGTAGGGATGCTCTATTAACTATTGTGCCCCTACTTATTGCCTACCTACAAGATATTTGGATGGCTCCTTTTTAACATTGGAGTCATGGGTGGAGGCTGCTCTGCACCACTCCTTCATTTCTTTCTTGGTCTCTCAGCTGTAACTGCCTTTGCCTATTCCTATTCTTCTTTCCCATCCTCCTCCTTCAGCCCCTTTCTCTGTTCCTTTTTCCATGTTTTGTCACGTGGCCAGATTCATGCACGTATGGTGCAACTTTACATTGGATCCATGGGTGATTTGTATACTGTCAGAGGGTTTATCCTTTCAATTTCTCAAACCTCCTTCTTTGTCCACATACCTAGTATCCTTCCCTTCTCCTACATTATACTAACATGTTTTTGATGCAGTTCAGACACCCCTTCTCAAGAAAGCTATAGGATGTGTTAGTCTTCCCTCTACAGGGTTTTGCTCTAGGTTGTTTATTGTTCTCCAATAGAACGGAAGACTGGCATCCAGTAATTGACCTATCATGTCTCAACCAGTTCATCAACCTTCTCTATTTCACCGTGGAGTCATTCCTCACACTGTGATGAGCATTTACTCTAGGACTATGGAAGACGAAGATAGATGTCTCAGATGCTTACCTACACATTCCTGTTGTCTCATCATTCAGAGGATACCTTCATTTTGTAAACAGCTCTACCCTTAGCCATGAACTATTAAAATATGTCCAAAAATATACACTAGGAAAATTCATATTTAGATTGCTGAAGTACTTTAAAATAATGAGAAATCTAGTTTGTTATTCACTTACAACCCATTATACATGAAAAAACATTTTCAACTTTGTTCTACTCTTTCAATTGCGAGTACTTTTTTAGTTGGTTTAAATATCTAACCTATATGTGTAGAGTAATATTTACACAAGTAATGACTTAATTCTTGTTTTGAATATTGCTATAGCTATACGAAGAGCTTGATTAATTTTGATTTATTTTCAGTAAATTATTTGTATGTATGGGCGATTTTTAGAGTTTTGCAGTGGTATTGTAAGAAGAAGAATTTGTCTTGTGTTTTAAAGTAATTGAACCCACCTGTGTTGACCTTTGATGAAAAGGAAACAATTAGTTAAAGTTCTGAATTCAAATATGATAACCTACAGGGCAACGTAAATGAATCTATAGTTTATTGTACAGTAAGAAACAGAGTAGAGAAAAATAATTCATCTTGTCAGTTGAGTTCTAAAGTAAATGAACTAGCAGGTGTGATCTTTTGACAAGAAAAGAGAATTATTTAAAGTTTTAGATATAACTTTCATAACTAATAGTGAAACGAAGTTTTGTACATACATTTGACTTGTTTTGAATATATTATTGTAAAACAAGTGGATTGTGTGCTGTCTGTTTATTGTTCAAAATTATTGCCAACACCTACTGTAGCAGACACCTACTGTAAAAGAATTCCAGTCCATATTCAAAACCTGACATTAACAAATTTTTTGAGAGACATATTACATACCTAAGTCTTACCCTTGATGAAAGCCCAACAGATCCGGTGAAAATCTACAATTAAAAGTGAACTCTTAGTCCATAATGGACTTCCTATTTTAAGCTCTGATAATGCACTTTATATGTGTTACCTTAAGTTTTGAAGGTTATTTTAAGGAGACTGCACCCCTCTGTCTTTTTTCTTTTGAAAACATTCATAAATTGGTTAAAGATGAGCAAAATCTTTGCAAGATTTTTCAGTAGTATTCAAATCTCCAAGAAAATTGTGTAAGACAGGGGAAGTGGATTGGAAGTGAAGAGTTGTAGCAGTCCAGTCAAGAATTTTGGCAGAAATGGCAAAGCAGTTGTGACACATCTTGTTCAAAGCAGCCCATTTTACAGTAGAGATGTAGTTAAGATTTGTACTGTCTGAATTTGGTACACTTAATGCCTTACACTTAATAATAATTTTGAATTTTGCTTCTACAGAAAACTATATTCTACATCAAAAATAAGATATATCCTAAAATATAATTTAGTTATGAAATACTTCTCTAATTCAGACTTAAGCACTTATTCTAACCCTAGTGTGAACCAGAAGTTAAAGGGTGTGAATTAGAAAAGAGCAGGAAACTTAAACAGCAGAAATATCTTTATTTTTCGTATTGTAGCTGGATATTTTATTACTGTATATTTTGGTTATTATGGAAAACAAGCCAAAATACTGACAATTTTATTTACAGTCTTTGACTTGTAGAATTTTGTTGTGGTACGAGTTTTGCTCATATTTAACTATTTACACTAGCTATTGTAGTAACAATATACGAGTTATTCTATGAAATATCTTCATTTTTCAATACATAGGAAAGCTTAATATGAATTTGTTTGTTTTTATACTACCAAGTTAGCATGCCAACTTTGGTCTGAATAGGTCAGCTTGTTTAGGAGCAGGTGTGTCCACAAACAGATAGAAAGTTTTCCTTGATACCAGATACTTACCATACCATTATGGCTTAATATGTATAGTGCATATGTGAAGATTGCCTTTACCCTGATTTCCATACTTAGTTCTGTTAACTGTAACAAAATATAACTTTAATACAGTATTTTTTTTTCTTGCGATCATGTCTTTCTACAGGCCAGAGCCTGATAGAAACAGGAGAGGCATTACAACAGATGGCAGAAGTGCGCTATGCTCTTGAAGACAATGTCAAGCAAAACTTTCTGGAACCTCTTCATCAGTTGCAGACCAAGGATTTGAAGGATGTTTTGGTATGGGATTTATATCTTCTTATAGAATAGATGTTTCTAACACTCAGATTAAAATTTTTATTTTCTGATGAAAAACCTCCTAATAAAAAGGAACTATTAAATGTATGTTACAGCTTGAATTCAACCTTTGTCTTACTTTGAGAGACTTTAACTGACCTGACTTCTTCAGGAGCTATGATTGCCTTGTTTTTGCACTGACAAAAGTATGTACAAGTTTTAGGACAAATCATGCTGATAATATTATTTCAGAGTTTAAATTTGATTTTTGTGATAGGAGAACTTGTCTGAATTTGTAATTATGAAAATGGTAAGTTATACTACATTTGAACTGAAAATGCTTCCAGGATTTACATCATATTATTAAAAATGAGACTGAAAAAAATTGGCTTGGTAGAGTATGAGACTAGATAATTGCTTTTGCCAATCATAAGTTCTTGTACCTGAAACTACTTTTTATTAGTGTGACCAAAAATTATAACTGACTTCCAAAGCCAACCTCATCCTCTGTAAAAAAGTAAAATGGATGTATTTCCACTCATAATCCTCTAAACATTAAGTTATTTTCATTGTTGACTTTGGTTTATATAGCCTTTGTCACTGAAGGAAGTAAACAAACAACCACTGACAATCTTTAAGTTAATGAGAGTAATTCAGAAGTTTTGTATTATATAGTTTTTTAGCATATTTCAAAACAGGTTGTTAATAAATGATAAAAACCTCTATGAAGTAATATATTTATGCAATCTAAACACAGGGTCTCTAGATGTTCTAATAACTTAAGTTTTTTTTTTGTCTTTAAAGCTTCTAAAATGTTGAGAGCAATATAACTAAAATGTAGTGCGACTATTAAAGAAATTATCTTTTAAATTAATGTGCTTGTTGGTTTGGATAGTTCATGTGATTTAGGCTTCAGTGTAGTGTAGTGTGTTAGTGGGTTTATATTTTATTAATCAATTCATAATGGTTTAGATATTTTATTGGGTCATTAAACACACTATATATGATAAAAATAGTAGTTAGTATTATCAGTTTTACCTCCTAAAGAATTGGTTTCTCTAGTAATAGATTTCTCACATATAGGTGTTTGCTACTGATTACTGTTCTGTATGTTAGATTTTAATCAAAATTACTCAACTGAACTAACGTTATGTATTTATAGCATCACAGAAAGAAGCTTCAAGGAAGAAGGTTAGATTATGACTGCAAAAAAAGAAAACAGGCCAAAGGTATTACCAATGAACCATAGAATATATTTTTTAATACTGAATTTATTATTACTGATTGAATTTTCATGAAAGAATTAAACAAAGTAAGTATAAGTGATAGGACTGTTGAGTTTTAATTTGAGTTTGTTAGTTAGATTTAGATTAACATTTATCCATATTCAAAGTAGACCTAACTGCAACTTTTATAGCATTAAGTCTGAAATTGGGACTTAGAAACATAATATTTCAGTTGCATTAAAACTGTTTTTTTATTGTCAGGTAAAAGATGAACTTATGTTGTTAATTTTTCAGATGTTACATGTATATTTCAATGTATGGAAATATATTAAATTATAGTATTTGAACTTCACAAATTTCAAAAACTGTCTACACAAATGAGATATAGATATTTTCATATCTTTCTGTGACACTTGTTATCACTAAACTAGTTGGAAGGATGAAATTCTTTTAATTATGAGTGATAGATACCTTGTGAATATGTATATTTATAAGAGTGATAAATACTGTGTGTGTGTGTGTGTGTGTGTGTGTGTTATGCATCGAAAGGAAGCATGATAGATAATGTTTCTTACTGAAAGCTTATAAGGGACAAGCTAATTAAAAATCGTGTACTTAAGACACCATTTTGTCCTTAAAAATGCATTCATATTTTGGCAGTTTGTAAATTTAGTTCTGTCACGTAAGTTATTTACTCTGGCAGTAGATTGTCTTTGATTAAATAAGTTGTGTTATCTTTCTCAGGGACTCATGTCACAGAAGATGAAATTAAACTTGCAGAAGATAAGTTTGAAGAATCCTTTAACCTAGCCTCTATGGGAATGCATAATATGTTGGAAAATGACGTTAGTTTAAAATTTTATAATCAGTATATCTATTTCTTATACATTACCTAAACTCATAGCTTAAAACAGGCAGACTTGCCACTGAATTACTTGGATCCTTTCCTAGTTGAGTTGCTCTTGTGCTGTCAATAAATGTGACTATAGTTATGAATGTCATTAGCATAATGCTTTTAACTCTTGTATGATGGACTTGGAAATCAACATTAATTCAGATGCATATACTTTTAACAATATTGAAAATTCTACAACTTCTCTGGAGATCTTATTCATTCAGTCTGCTTCATGCATACAGGGTGATCCTGGGGATGCATATGCTTTTAGTTTGACCAATCATCAACTTTCTGTCCTGCGTGCTATGATTTGTCTTGCTTTTAGACTTTCTTTTTCTGTGCAATTATTAGCTATTACCTATTCTTTCTTCTGATTCTTTTGGTTAAGCTCAAATATCTACCTTGCAGTCTTCATTAACTGCATGTTTCCTACATCATATGTTCTTTTGGCTGAATGCAGCCCAGTGGTTATTATTTCAAACTGTGGATCATAGATCTAAGGTTCCATGATTCATGTCCTGTTACTTCCTGAAAATGTTGTACTCCATACTTTTGGGCCATGGTTGTGTTATAAGAGTGATGGCCAAATGCCACTTTTCAGTCTGACAAATGTTGGTGGATAGTGTTTTCCAGCTGTGTTCATTCTAGTCTATTACTTCGAAATAGAGACAGCTAGTGCAAATAGCCTTTGAATAGCTTTGCCCCAAAGTATGCTTGTGTTCCTTTGTCATTTTAGCCCATCATGTTGTTTTGCAAGGCACTTGTCTTACCCAACATTTCAGCTGACCTCAAAAGCATTTCTTTCCTGTACCATTTTGTCTTTGCAGATATTTCACACAAACTGATTTTTCATTCAGGAGAATCATGCCAGCAGGAATTGATTAGGGTTTTAGCAACTCATTTTGATTCTGGATGTCTTCCCACTTCAATACAACCAGCAAATAATGTTTATCCTCCTGTTTTACCTTCATTTTTCAGTCAAGGGCTGCTACATCTACTCGTATCTTTCAACTCTTTTGATTGTCCCAATATTAGGCAAGATGGGATCTTTTTTCTGTACTCTTTTGTTCTGAATAACTTTTCTGTCTAGGCTTTACTGAGGTTATATCAGATTGTTCATTTGTGGGACACTTGGCTTTGACAGATCCTTCATTCTAGTCTTTAATTTCACTTTTGTCATCCTCCTCCTGTTTCTTTCTTCTTTTTTACAACTTTTGGTTTGGGAAATCTCGAATCACCTTCTGAAAAGAACATTATAATTTATTTATCATGCTTCTCCAGGTGTATACTCCCATCTCTTTTTAGTCTAAATAACAATAGGAAATTATAGACCTGTCTGAGCTCAATCTTTACCTGAATATATCTCATTTCAAAATGAAAAAATGAAGATGTTACAAAAGCTTCTTCTTCAAGGCCATTGTATAAAAATGATGAATATACAAAATGCTTATCATCCTATCCTTATTCATCTGTTAATCACTGTTACCTGCTTATTCAGATACAGTCTCACCTCTCTCACACAAAGTTGTTTTGATGTTCATCTTCTCTTTAGCAATGCTAAAAACATTTTGTGATCAGTGCATCAGTGTATATACCCTATCAATTTTGCACCATTTCTGAACATCTACATATCATGTAACTACTCTCCATCAATAGTTTTGTGCCACCTATACTGACAAAGCTAGCTCCCTCTGCTATCTCTGCTCAATCCTCACTTTCTTATTGTCACAGCATTGTTTAGATTTGTGTTTTTTTCTCATGTGGCTACCATTTATGAACGTGCTTCTTTGCCATTTAAATTTTTTTCAACAGTTTTATTTTGGTGTACAAAACTTGAAGATAGCTTTTATATGCGGAAACATCTGTTAGCTGAGTTCTTGCACAGATCTTAAAATATAACGTTGATAAATGGAAACATCGGCACATGTAGATATGTAGATCTTTTAAGTCGAGTTGTTCAAAACTTGAAAATAGTGTTGATAACTGGACCGATTGTTGATTGAGATGTTGAATAGGGAATATCTGCTGAAGGACATGCCAATCAGTGATTGCCTTACCGGCCTACGTTGATCTGACTCATTTTATAAGCTGTACTATTTCCTATGGATTATTTTCCAGATGGTTCTGCTATAATTAGTGTCTGGCGAAAAGCTTCAGCAGATATTCCCTTTGCAACATCTCCACCAACAATTGGTCCAGTTATCAATGCTGTTTTCAAGTTTTGAACAACTCGACTTCAAAGATCTACATATCTACATGTGCCAATGTTTCCATTTATCAACATTATATTTTAAGATCTGTGCAAGAACTCAGCTAACAGATGTTTCCGCATATAAAAGCTATCTTCAAGTTTTGTTTTACTGTGTTTACATCAGTCTATTTCAACAATTTATTTTTTTTTTGCATTTATTTCTTGTTACCCAATTACAAGAGAT
>NW_013666397.1:65270-67811 GCF_000517525.1 Limulus polyphemus
ACAGACTATCTTATCCTCACGCCTTGTCAAAGAATCACCTATAACTATAACCTCCTTATCATCCACATCCTTCTCTGACCCTTTTGTTTTCCGTCTCTCTGATAGTTCCTCATCTGCAGAAGCCATAGGATGAAATTTGTTGCTCAACAGAATAGACTCATTACAAATAAATTCTCTACTTTTAGCCCTAATATTATTCTTTATAACTTCCTGAAAGTCATTTTTAGCTGATGTATCCCTTGCATGTAAAAACTTAAGCTCCTCTTGAAATCCTGCTGCCATTTCTCACAATCTACACTTCGCTTTATCTATTGCCTCCAACCTACAAACTCGTCATATAAATTGCACATCTTCGTTACTAGCTTGCTTAAAAGTACATACCAGTCCCGTGTTCCCAAATAAAAGCCACTCCTTGCACCCATTACACTTAACAAACTGTGAACGCTTAATTTTTACAATAATCTTAACCATTGTATTTACCGCAGTTCTTTTCTTGCTATTTAAATTGTACACGCATTTTTCTTCGTAACAGGTTTTATGTGAAACTCGTTAGATTGACATTTATATATTGAAATCTGTAAATGGTGTTACTTGTCAAGCACATAATTATTAAAATACTATCATTCTCAAGATTAAAAGCATACAAGAACGTAGACTATTATGAAAAAGATTTATATCGATTTTATTTTTAAAAATCTGAAACATCGTTCATAACTTAGAATGCAAAAGAATAGATTATTTTTTCATCTTGGAGTTTTTTGTTTGTTTATTCTCTTTTTACATGTATTTGTTCACTTATTTATAAACTTTGAATAGGCATTTTCACCATCACCAGAAGCGATTTTCATGTATAGTTTCGAAGTAAATTATCATGTCTAGAAAGAAAGAACAATTTCCTTTCATCTATGGAAAATATATAACTATCTGGTATGTAATTATGTTCTTGTAAGTATTACACAATTAGTTTATGTCTATATATATATTTTAAAAGAAATTTTGATTGTAACAATCAGTTTCAAATGAAGCACAAGGTAAATGATTAGTTGTGAGTTTTACTTCTGATCTATTGTTTGGGGTTTGTATCCAGTTGAACACACGTAACTTTTAACGGGGTCACTTTTTACGCAATTCAGGACAAATCTTTGGAATTAAAAAAGTTACACAATATTCGAATATGTATTATATATTAGTTTAACAAAATACATTAGTTTATGTTACGTATGTCCGAAAATTGTATAATATAATGTTTTAACTTGTAGTATGGATAGGAATACTTAACTCATTTGTATCCCCCCCCCCCCAGTACCTCAGTACCTTATAACGCTATAAACCGGGTTCCGATAACAAACAAACTGAATTTCTACAGATATTCCGCTAATTACTTCATATGTGTTTTGTGTTCGATCTTGAAAACATAATAGTAATGTTTGGTCAATAAAGGTTTAAAAGGTGGTTACAATAAGAGTTTATTGCTAATTTATTAATTTAATCTTTAAGATATTGTGCAACATTAAATGTGCCTACAACTGTGCTCAAATACTTTAACTCAGAGCTAAGCTATTTCTAGAACAGAAATTATTAGAGTAAGTTTTACGGATTAATGACAGTTGACTAGAATATAAGATAAACCATAATGATTGTACTAAATCTCTCTACCTCTCGCACGTATACACACAAACACGTACATACAGGCTGAACCAAAGCCTGTTCACGACTCTTAGACTATCAGTGTTTCGGATGTTGTTGTTGTTTTCGAATATTCGCGCAAAGCTACTTAAGTGCTATGTGCGCCAGCCGTTCCTAATTTTGAACTAACAGAAGTGAGGGCAGACAGCAGTCAACAGCATCTATCGCCAACTTTTGTTTTACTCTAGTTTTACAGATTGTTGGGATTCGACCGCTACCCTTATAACGTCCTCTGTCCACACAGTACGCCCATCAGTGTTTTAAGAATGCTGTGTGTTTTTCACCATTTTTAGACAAACGCAAATTACGAAAGTGGTAACAGTGGTATACTAGTCATTTTAGTAAATAAAAGCATCAACAAAAAGTGATTTAAAGTGAAAAAAAATAATCTGAGTGAAGTATCCTTAATATTTCATAGAAATTTAGTTATAATTAAGATTATAAGTTCCAAACAATGGAAAATGAAACTGAGCAAGATGTGACATACAACATGATATCGGACGCTATTTGCGTTAACTTGGAGTGTCTTTTAAAGTTATAAACACGATATATATAAATTACCCAAATTTTAAGAACCAACTGTGTAAGAAAAATAGCTCAATTACTTAATTTTACTAGAAAAAAATTAATATCAGTGACGTATTGCAATTGTTGTTTTTTTTATAAGTACTTTTTTTACTATCTTTGGAAGTGTGATATGTCATATGCGTATGTTGTTAACTGTGGCTCAGAGAATTTTGATTAAACCTGTGAAAGACTTATTAAAATTTTCAGCATTAATGGGAAAAAATGAACAAAACTAGCAAAATAAGCGGCATAGGGGACAAACATAATTTAAACCCACATGAGACTCGC
>NW_013666397.1:68232-69332 GCF_000517525.1 Limulus polyphemus
CAAACTAAACATGAAAATTCCCTACACATGAATTTCAAATAATACAAAGCTAAACGGATTGTTTCACAACATCTTTAATTTAATGTTTTTAACGAAACTTTAACAGGTAGCAATAGGTTAACTGTACTGGGCCATGGTCAGCTGTACGCCCTCTTCTATTTCGAGCATCTAGCGGAACTCAACAGGCTATGCGGTATGTCTTTCACTTCATCAATATTTAACAGTGTTGTTTTTTGTTATGCTACACAAAGTGATATCTGTGCTCTGCCGACCAGGGGTATCAAAACCCTGTTTCCAGGGGTATAAGTCCACAGACATACTGCTGTGCCACTAGGAGGCATTTAAAAGTGAAAATGAAGTTTTTGTTGATTTTACAAATTAAATTGAACAATAAGAAATGACCAAGGCTTCAGTAGCATTGTACAGTTCGGAAAAATGGGGTCAAAAGTTCATACAAATGTTTCTGTTCTTTTTATTATCTCGTACGTAGACTTATTTTTCGTACGAACGAGATACCACCATTACTTTTTTTAATTTTCCACCTTGCGGTCTCCGGTTTCCGTAAAAAAGGTCATAGGTTAAAATATACTTTGTCCCCGTAAAAAAATAAGGTACAGTTGTTACCCCCCCCCACCACACACACATATACACATCAAATTAAGGTACAGTTGTTACCCCCCAACCACACACACACACACATATACACATCAAATTAAGGTACAGTTGTTAACCCCCCCCCCACCCACACACACATACACATCAAATTAAGGTACAGTTGTTACCCCCCCCCCATATACACACATACACACATCTACAGTATATACATTGGAGCTTTTGATAATGTTGTCAGTGGCTCTGGTTTAGCCTCGTTAAAGTGTTTTTTTTTAAATCAGTTAAAAGTAACAAACACAAGTTTTCAAAGGGTGAATCCATGAAAGAGTTCAGCTCTCTAAAATTTAGTTTTCGATAAATAACTTTGTTTGTTTGTTTGCTATTAATCACAAAGCAACACAATGGGCTATCTGTGCTATAACTATCATGAGTTACGAAACCTGATTTTTAGCGTTATAAATCCATAGATTTATCGCTGAGCCACTGGA
>NW_013666397.1:69768-73455 GCF_000517525.1 Limulus polyphemus
TGCACTAGGAACTGAAAGATCACAGAATGAACAAACCAATCTATTGTGCACTAGGAACTGAAAGATCACAGAATGAACAAACTAATCTATTGTGCACTAGGAACTGAAAGATCACAGAATGAACAAACTAATCTATTGTGCACTAGGAACTGAAAGATCACAGAATGAACAAACTAATCTATTGTGCACTAGGAACTGAAAGATCACAGAATGAACAAACTAATCTATTGTGCACTAGGAACTGGAAAATCACAGAATTTCTTTCTTTTTTTATATATATATTGCTGTTCTTTTAAACTACTTATTTTTGTACTAATTACAGCTCAATATTTTTTATTTAGATTAACAATTACAACGCTAGAAACCGGGTTTCGATACCCGTGGTGGGCAGAGCACGGATAGCCCATTGTGTAGCTTTGTGCATAACTACAAATAAACAATAGATTAACAAAAAACCTTGGTGAAATTTTTATTAAATTATGGTAAGAGAAAAGAAAGGTATTTAATATGATTTATATATACTTGAACTGTGTTTTAAAAATAGAACAGTAGCGCATGCAACAGTTAAACTGAATAATACATGACATCCGCCTCGAAAAGGAGTTCCTGTTTACATCTTTAGTTGTTATCTTATTTCTGTAGACTGTACCAAATTCTACATGGAAATATGCTACTTAAATATCTATTATGTAATGATTTCTTGGAATCTTTAGAGGTAAGGTCTTGAGGCCTACTAAAAATATGGACTCGCTGTATTTCAGAGAAAAACATCGTGTTAAGTCCATTCTGTCCTCTATAGTGTAAACATTTAACAGTTTGTCATCTGAAAATGTTTTTATCGTGAGATCATTTAGTAGAAAAATCACTGCTAATTCGAGTAGTAAATTTCCTGGAACCTTCATTCCCTGGTGTTATTTGGATATAAAACTGCTGATCAGGCAAAAGCTGTACAAAGAGAGAACGGGAACGCCTTCCGCTAGGGTCTACGAAAAGCGATCTGGTCTAAAAGGTAACCATCAATATACTCATTTGCTACTGTCATCATGGTGCTAGGCGCCCTCGAAAAGCAGCTCCGGGTTCTCCCCCTTTTTGAGTATGCATCTATACCCACCAAAGAAAAGTTTGCTCTGAAGGCTCATCGAGACCCGAAGCTGCAAGGGTTAGGTGTACTGGGCCGTGGTCAGCTGTTCTCCCTCTTCCATGCTGAGCACCTAGCAGAGGCCACCAAGCTGTACGAAGTGCTGATCGGTACGACTTTTGTATATTTGTGTAACTTTAAGTGTAGTTTAATTTATGTATATGTTCAGTCTCTGGATCTTTGACTTTTAACATTCACTTTTTTGTATTATCAAATTTCAAATAATCTGAAATTTTAATATTATATTCCTTCACCTATTCCAAAACTTACTTCTAAACTGGAATAATTTCCAACTTTACTGCTATGATTCTCTCTACATATCGAAACTTTAGGTTCCGCTTAACATTGCAGGAAATATAATGTGTTCCAAGTTGAAAGATGAATTTAAAGCATACAAATTATTATGAATTTGCATATCTCATTTACTCTATAAATTACCTTAAAATTATGATAGATTAACACATCCAGTTTGTACATTAATCTAACTAGCAGAAACGCCGCCCTAGAGACGGCTATTTGTGGCAGTAATTACTAATCGTAGCATTAAACTGTAATATTATATGTTAAAAGTGGGACCGTTTATTGAAAAAAAATGCATAGTTTTTAAGAACTCCAGTTTCTCAGAACTACATTTAAAAATTACGTCAATAAAGATATAATCAAACCCTCACGTACAGTCCTAGTGAAAGTCGTGGTCTTGTTGTGAGAAGAGTACTTTTATTTAAAATTGTGTTCTATTATAAAGGAATGATTGTTGCACATACCACAGTTGTTTTTCTAATTGTGTGAATCGTGAATACTCAAAGTGTGAAATTTGTTATGGATTTTTGTTCGTGGTGCCATTCAATACATGTCGCAAGAGTTTTGGTTACATACATAGATAATGACATACACGCTATGTCCATTAAAGTAGGATTAGTCTTTCTTTCGACATAGAACTCATAATAATATAGCAAAGTCGCATACTATAAATAACCTTTAATATTCTGTTGAATACGGAAATTTTACTTTATGAAATGACACTCATGTTATTGTAATAATCATTTTCTAGAGTAGAAACAAATGCTCTATCAGACCAATGCACAGTTTATTTATTAGCTTTTGAAGCAATGTTACTCCACCCAACCAACAGACAATCTAGGTTGTAGGGCTACCGTTTCGTTTAATGAAAGTAGCACAAAATAGGTTGCATGGTTCAAAGGCCCCATTCATGATTCACAGAGGTACCAATTTACCCACAAGTTCCCCTATTACCACCAATTTCTTCTATAGCTACTTCAAGGGAATATGTAACCGAAAAACAACAGAAAACATTAGTATACCCGTCCATGGTACCTGAGCAACTGTGCCAAGTTAGGTCCAGCTAACTTGTGAGTAGGATTATGAGCATAGTTTCAAAACTGAATAATACCCCCGGGATTCCGAGAGAATACAAAATCCGATGCCAGATTCGAAGACCTACTCCCAGATATTCATCATGCTTGGGTGCCCTTCCTGAAGCGTTTACCCCTCCTTGATACTCCAAATGAATAAGAGTAGAGGGCTTACGCCACTCCAAGTCCGCCTGCCAAATTTGTTACTGTTAGCTCCAAAACTGTGTGGGAGGAGTTCCCACACAAACAAGTTCACAAACACACAAAGTGAATTAATATAAGAATATGTATAATGATTAAGCTCTTCTAGGCTTTAATATTAGGTCCATTTTTAATATTAACTTAAAATTCGTACACGTCTAATTTCGGTATGTCATATACTCAGAATTGACTACAGTGAGTTTTCATTCTTATGTTTATATGTACTTATATATTAGAGAGGGAGAATAGAACGCTATAACACCTTTGTTAAGAAAATGAAATATGCTTAACCTTTTGAACTCTGTTGTTGCCTATGTATATGTTGCATGGAAATAATTCATGGATAAACAGATGATTCACTGACCACAGGTGCTAAGACGTTCGAGGAGTTTTTGGACTTATGCCACCAGGTTCGTGATTTTGTCAACGAAGGACTTTATGTGTATGCCGTCTCTGTCGCTATCCTCCATCGTCCAGATTGTAAAGGGGTGAGTCTCCCACCTATCCAGGAAATCTTCCCTGACAAATTCGTGACTGTGCAGACACTGTATGATGCCTTCAAGGAATTTTGGCAAAACCCACACAAAGAGGTATGAACCAATCATCGAAAGGGACGCTAAATCGTGATCATATTATTTGTTGGTGTGTTAGTACGTGTTTTCCTTAAGGCTCACGGTTTTTTTTTACGTGTGTGTTTATGACATTTTTTGTAATGCTCAGTTTTAGATAATTGTCAATTTTTAAGGCTAAGATAAAAAAGTTAAATTTTAAACTGTTGCTTTCATAGATTTTTCTGAAAATATGAGCCTAACATATATACATACATATATGTATATATACACACACACACACACACACACATATATATATATATATATATACACATATACATACATATATATATATACACACACACACACACACACACATATATATATATATATATATACACATATACATACATATATATATATA
>NW_013666397.1:74308-97952 GCF_000517525.1 Limulus polyphemus
AGGGACAGCTAGCGCAGATAGCCCTCGTGTAGCTTTGCACGAAATTTAAATCAAACCAAGCTTCAAGAAAACAAAAATTAAATTAATGAAAAATATTGGATTGCTTTAATAAAATTTAATAATAACCCTTGTTGATTTTATAGAATGAATACTGAAATCTATCCACAAAATATTCTAAGCTTTTTATAGAAGTTTCGCTAAAACATTTGCACCTAGATCTATTAATATTCTGTAAGTATGTATGTATGTTCTAACTAGTTTGAAAAATATATACGGTTTTAATTAATTCCAAAGTAATTAATATCTGTGAGCCATTCAATGCTGTGTTCATATGCTTATTACGATCTTTAATTACATATGAGACACTAAATCCGGAAACTATTAATCTTAACGTTAATGAAAGTCGAATTCTGTAAGTTATTATTTAACGACTCTAATCATTTTTACATTTTCCTTGGTAGATATTTCGATTTTAAACCATTTGACCCAGAGCTCGAAAAGAGCCCAGAGTAAAATCGGGGGTGTTCAGAAACTTATGTTCATTTTCACCCCGCTCCAAAGATAGAGATAGCTTGATTGGCCAATGGTATTAATTATACTTAATGAAGTAAATGTTACTTGATGATATCTTAACTCTAAACCCAGCAAGAAAGAGAAAAGGTGACGAGCAAAGGCGAATAAAGACCGCGAGGTGAAGCCTTGGGTCAAAACATGATTTGTTGGAGGTAGCAGAAGTACGGGTGGGGATCAAATACCCTGACTTTTGTTGTGGGAGGAAAACAGGAGTACCCCAAGAAAATGACTCTAATCGTTTATTTATTTCTAATTTATAGGAAGATGTTATTGTTGATATGCAAACCACTGGTAATATTCTTGACCCAGAATACAATTTGGCTTATTACCGTGAAGATATTGGAATAAACGCTCATCACTGGCATTGGCATCTAGTGTATCCCGCCACCTGGCGACCAGAAGTGATAGGCAAGGTTAAGGACAGGAAAGGAGAGTTGTTCTACTACATGCATCAGCAGATGTGTGCTAGGTGGGTAACTAGTCTGCTTTTACTACTGTTACTCATCAGATATTGTATATGATTGGATTTAACCAACTGTAATTTGTTGGCAGTTTTATATACTTGTCATTTTAAATCTGTATTAATATATTACTAACCTTAAGCAACTAGAGGATTAGGAACTGTAAAATGAACAAGGATAAAGGAGTAAACCCTCTAACAGGAATGAGTTTCAATCTATAATGAACAGTGAAATTTTGAGAGTTTAACAGTTATAGGAGGCTTCTTATATTTTCGTAGCTTCTCAAACTTTTCAGTATTCTAAAGATGTATTTATTAATAACATTGTGGCTTCACGAGTAAGATTGTGACTTTATTTTACTTATATTCGTGAAGAGATTTCATAGTAAGGTAAGAAACAAGCGATTGAACCATATATCTAATATGGGATCCAAACTATTTCCACTTATAACTTAAAATTACCAATACGTATGTTGAGGATTTCATGTGAGCTTTATACAGTACGACGGTAATATCTTCCTTCCATCGCATATGACAAGTTGTTTGTTTGTTTATAATTGTATGATGTAAAAAATATCAAGTACTGTACTATACTCAGTTTACATGTAATGAAAATCAATATAAAATTTGCATGCTTAAAAAAAACTTCTATCATTTGGAGGGACACTAAGCAGATATCAATCAGAATATCTGTAATCATAGCCAATGCATTAAAAATTTATCAAAAGAAAAGTTCATTTGTATGAAGAAGCTACACAAATATCTAAAATTCTTAAGTTTCGTCTTTTCGGTGAATGTTCTGTTTCTTTCTGTATTCAGACTTCAAATGTTATGCATTTATTTATTTTTAAGAAGAGAGAACACCATATTTTAACTTGTGTATGTGAGAGAGAGAGAGAAAGAGGGAGAATGGCAGGGTTATTGGCGACACTAAATATTTAATATCCAAGAAATGTCAATTATGATAGGTAATGGTCTGAAATGCATTAAAGATCATTTAAAGAAACACTGTAATATTATCAAAGAAAGAGAGCATGTGTGATAATCGGTAATGAACTGAAAGTAAAGATTATAAAACAGTAGGAACATTTCATTTCGATAATCTTGACACTTCTCTTCCTATTGATAAAATTAAAAAGTCTCTGCGTCAGTAAACACAGAACTTTCTGTGACAATGTCAGTCACAAAAATCGCCACTGTTTCACATTATATGAACTCTTACAAGCCATGAATTTTGTACTTGATAATACATTTGTGCAGTTTGGTTAATATGTATTCGAACATATACGGGGAGTTCCAATGAAAGGTAACTCCAGCCTGTAATTTGCAGCTGTGTATTTATTTGGTCTAGAATTTTCATACATTACAAGCCTAGTTAGAATAGACTGTCAGTCTATCCTAGTAAGTCACATCAGTCGCGCTTACATGTATATAAATGATATTTGTATACCAAATTATCTAGGTTTTTCTGTACACAGCCATACAAATTATCTAGGTTTTTCTGTACACAGTCATACAAATTATCTAGGTTTTTCTGTACACGGCCATACAAATTATCTAGGTTTTTCTGTACACGGCCATACAAATTATCTAGGTTTTTCTGTACACAGCCATACAAATTATCTAGGTTTTTCTGTACACAATCATACAAATTATCTAGGTTTTTCTGTACACGGCCATACAAATTATCTAGGTTTTTCTGTACACAGCCATACAAATTATCTAGGTTTTTCTGTACACAGCCATACAAATTATCTAGGTTTTTCTGTACACAGCCATTCTGTACAAATTTATTCGCCAGAGTTCACTTTCAAAAAATCGCCCTTCCTGAACAAACAAAGCAAACTGTCTAGATTTAGATATTACCTTAATTAATCGAACATTTAACTTTAAAGTTTTCAACGAAACGTACACTTTCAACTTTGAAGTTATAAACTTTCCATTCCCAAATACAAATGTCCACCGGTGAAACAATGGTAAGTTTACGGACTTACAACTCTAAAATCCAGGATTTTGTTACCCGCGGTGGGCACAGCAGGTAGTCCAACGTGGCTTTGCTCTAAAACAAGCATATAACCTCAAATATAAATATTCCAAATAAATAATGTTACAATGTTTACTACTTTCAGCTTATTAGATATAATAGAAATTTTTCAGCATTCGGCATTTTAAACAGAAAATTATTTTAATTCTGTGGGAAGTTCAACAGGTAGTCCAACGTGGCTTTGCTCTAAAACAAGCATATAACCTCAAATATAAATATTCCAAATAAATAATGTTACAATGTTTACTACTTTCAGCTTATTAGATATAATAGAAATTTTTCAGCATTCGGCATTTTAAACAGAAAATTATTTTAATTCTGTGGGAAGTTCTTGCGATAGATTGTGGTTTGAAAAGTTTCACAGATTGTCACAACTTTTTAAAATGTTCACGTTTACACTTAGTTTCTTTCGATATTCTATAGAGTAATAGTAAACAGCTTTAGTGTTTTGACCACAGTTGGTTTTACCAACCGTTAGTTTAAGTTATTATTATATATAGTTAATATTATGTAAGTTTTACATTACATCATTAGTTAGATTAGTTTTTATATTTCCTTCTTTGGTCATATTAGCCTCGTGTATTTGTACATACATTATTACTTCCTGCAGCCACCTTTAAGTGTTTGTTTAAGGGGATAGTTAAGTCAGACTGATGATAAACGTCGTGTTAAGTTGAACTAGTTGTTTTGTGGTGATTACATTTCACTTTGATATATTATAATGGTCTTGTCAGCTATTATTGATTTGTTATTTTTTATCTTAATAAATATTGATTTTTGTTTGTGCCGTGGAAAAGCTGATGCTACCAACCCGACTTTGTTTAAACTAAAACAAATGGGTTTAACTGTCATAGCTAGGATATCTCCTGACGTTAAATACTTAAGATATCGTAATGACTTTTATTTAGTAAAGCGTGCGGTGTTAGAAAAAAGAGATCAAGATTCCAAACAAATACACATCTATGAGTATGGTTAAAGACATGAACTAGTGTTTGTGCGTTCCCTAAGTTTATTCATTGTTGCTTTCATTAATAATATTGGTTCTACTAGTTAGTATATCAAACGTAATTACTTTTTGTTTTCGTTTGTTGTTTAGTGGTATACTTTCTCTGTGAAGATTATTTTACATTGTTAGCTTAGATTCTGTATTTAGGAGTAACCTATATCTGGTAAGCTAGCCGAACTTCGTGAGATATTATTGGGTTTACGGTCGAAAATATCGTTAACAGCGAGGTACCCATCTGATGGAACAATGCATTTGAAACTTTATAAGTAGAAGCGTAAGAACAGCTATACAGATGGTTTGGTTAACTGTATTATCGCTCTAAGTACGTAGCATATTCTGATCGGAAGTTATTATTATCTACTATTAAGAAGTATGGTGTCGGGGATTTCTTGAAAGGATACATATATTCGACTATTTTGTGCAGTGAAATGTTAATAATTCATATCATACACTGACATCTTAATGAACCATCTTTCTCATTCTCAATTTAGGTATGATTGTGAAAGGTTGTCTAATGGCATGCCCAGGATGGAACCATTCCATAATTTTCACGAACCTCTAGAGGGCTACTCCTCCCACCTAAGTTCGTCGATCAACGGCTTACCCTATCCCTCACGGCCTGATGGCATGACTTTGCAGGATTTGAAAGAAGTCTCTGTTCAGGATCTGGAACGTTGGAGAGACAGAATCTCTGATGCTATCCACATAGGCCACGTGGAAGACGAAAATGGATCACACGTGCCATTAGATGACACACGAGGTATTGACATTTTAGGGGCCATGGTTGAAGCTAGTTATGAATCAATCAACCAAGCATTCTATGGTAGCATCCATAACTGGGGTCACGTGATCTCAGCCAGGGTCCTAGATCCCGATGGTCGTTACCATGTAAGTTTTTAATGTTCTTTCCTGTTTATTGTTAATACTTCCACTTTTAAGAAATGTGTGTGTCAACAGGGAACGTTTAACTTTTAGCTGAAATGTTACCGTTTTCGTCAGTTTTCTTAAATGTCTTGATAATCCCTTAAAATTTAAATATATACTAGATTTTATGCATTTTCATGTTTTTTATGTTTTCATTAGATGTATTTTAAAAAGCTGTGATAAGCAAAAAGCTCCCTGTGTTTGATAAATAGTTTTATACTTATAGAATGTTAAAAATATTATCATTATTATAAAGTTATCATTGCAATTCAAACGATTAAACCGACACTCCGAAGTTAACCTGGAAAGGGGCTAAAGCACTAAGCTACAACATTTCCTAGGTTATATCAAGTTAACTTCGAGAAGAAGGGATTAAACTATTTATGGGAACCAAAAGTTCTGTAAAATGTAAAGACTGTACAAAGCTGATAAGTAATAAAAACATACAGTGGTTATTCTGTTATACATCATGGAACTGTAGGATATCTTTACTTATAATAACATGAACATGTAGTATGTATATATCTATACACATTCGCAGTCATATACAATTAAATGAATTCAGATGTGATAGCTAAACCGATACCTTACTCACAGATTCTGTTTTTGTATTAAACATTTCTGTCTGAAGTTGAATCCAGGTGTGATGAGCGATACTGCTACCTCCCTCAGAGATCCCATCTTCTACCGATGGCATAGATTCATTGATAATATGTTCCAGGATTACAAAGAGACTTTGCCACATTACAACCATTCAGACGTAAGTACATTTTAAAACTGTTTTCGAAATTTTGATTTTCTATTTTTTTTAAATGACCACGAGGCAGTTTCTTAAAAAATTAAAATCAATGTTCAACACTCGGTTGAGTGCTTTAACATACAAAACATCATTAGTTCTGATCTTAGATAAAGAACTGTATGATAGCAGTCACGACGAAAATTTACTTATTCATTGTTTTAAGTAACTAATTCTTTAATTGTGATTCATGACTTACTATAGCTGCGGATTTCTTTTCACTTTACCTTGTAGCTCGAATTCCCAGGTATTGAAATAACCAAAGTCCTTCTGAACGCTGAACACACGAACAACATCAACACCTTCAAGGAGTTTTCAATGTTGGATCTCTCACATGCTTACGAATTTGGCAGAGATGGAGCCGTCAAGGTAATGGCGGGAACTTCTATCTCATAGAATTTCATTAAATGTCTGGCTTTACTTCTGTTAAGAGCTCATATCAATGATTTCAGAACATGTAAATCTTTTATGACAGCTGAAAGTAATCCGTAGTTTTAATTAAAATAAATAAGTATCAAAGAAAATTATTATAAGAAATAAAGAGAAGTGTTAGGATAAGTGTTTTAGCTACTTATGTTGTTTATGTATCTCTATATTTTATCATTACTAAAGCCTGGAGTAGGTAATTCATAACAATACATGTAGTTTTATGCGACTAACTATTTATACAGGTATTATCATAAAAATATCGAGTAGATAATTCAAGATAATTTTACCGAAATTAGTTCGGATTTCCTACTTTTAGTTTTTTACAGGGTTATTATTACTGCTGATCAGCTTATAGGCCTAAAGTGGCAACATTAGGCCTAGCATTTAAGATACATACTTCCACATTTGGTATTTTTTAGCTTTCCGAAAGATCTCTATTTGACAAATAAACCTACTACAAAATTGGAATTTTTTGTAATATTCAATGTATAGCATATATCATACATATTATGATATTATTATAAAGTTTATACATAACATTTAATGTTTCATGCAATATTCAACGTATTGTATTAATATTTAATGTATAAAATAACGTGTAAATTAGAAAATTTGGTAATTTTGGCTTGGTAAAGACAGATGCTTCTTGAAGCAAATCTTGTTGGCCATTATTAATAGAAGAACCTTACGAAAATGATTCGAGGGAGAAGAGCCAGCGACAAATTGTTCAAGTGTATAGTACCAATAAAATTAATATAATTAAAATCATCTTGTATACATTCGGTACTTCGTGTTAAAAAACAAAAACAATTGTTTGTTTGGAGTTAAGCACGAAGCTACACAATGGTCTATCTATTCTCTTCCCACCACGGTTATAGAAACTCGGTTTCTAGCGTTATAAGTCCGAAGACATACCGCTGTGCCACTGGGGGTCGGATAATAAAAACAACTTACACAATAATAATTGATATTTAAGCAAAACGTAAAAGGGGTCAAGAGTGGTTGCTACCGGCTGTTTTCTGCCCTGTGGTTCGAAATTAGGGACGGCGACACGCTACTCGGACTGCGCATGACAAGTGTACTCCATAATAGGAGGAAGGTCGGTCTGTACTTTGGCCAATACTAAACTTTTATTTATTTCACTTAAAGAAAGGCAAACAAACAGCACTCCAGATTCCTCTCAAACACATTAGAAAGAGATTATTCGAATTAGGAAATCCAGATTTTTGTCTCTACAGGACAGTGTTAATAAAACACAGAAATTACTAAACTTTTTAAATATTTTCCGTATATATGGTTGAGGCACTCGACTAGCAATCTGAGGGTCGCGGGTTCGAATCCGTGTCACACCAAACATGCTCGCCCTTTCAGCCGTGGGGGCGTTATAATGTGACGGTCAATCCCACTATTCGTTGGTAAAAGAGTAGCCCAAGAGTTGGCGGTGGGTGGTGATGACTAGCTGCCTTCCCTCTAGTCTTACACTGCTAAATTAGGGACGGCTAGCTCAGATAGCCCTCGTGTAGCTTTGAGCGAAATTCAAAAACAAACAAACAAACGTATATATGAAATGCATTAAATGAATTAGGATTTATGCATATAAGTACATATATCACAAATAAAATAATACTGGAGTGTATCAAATCCTTTAAGAAATATATTCTAAGTTGTTGTTGTTTTAATTACATAACTCTTAATTTGAAGGTCGGGCGTAGACTACTGTTAATATACCCTGCTACGAAATTAAAATTCCTAGGTTGGGGTCGATATATGCCACTGATTACGATAACTGTGAAAGTATATCTTGCTATTCGGTTAACAGTAGTTGCTTAAGCGCAAGATTATGCTTTGGTGTAATGTTATACATGAAACTTGGGGCCTTTAAACTGGTCATTTATCATTTGAACCACAAAAAGTGCCATTCAAGTTGAACTTACCAAATACATGTCTTAATTTGACTTAAATGATTATTTTAATTGAAAAATATTTCCAGTAAGCCAAGGTTATGCAGAGTTTTTAAATTTTAACCTTCAAAATAAAGTAACGTAAATGGCAAACCATAGGTAGCTGCAAATGATTTTTATAAAAGTTGAAAATTAGTTCATCTCCAAAAGTTATAGTTTAAACGCTGAAAGTTGGTGAAGAATTAGACATCAATAGGCCTAAAATATGTTATAAAAATCACGTAAACTGCAGGTGTTTTATTTTTCTTTTAGATATTCCTCTTAATTTGTCCATTTCAGATTCCAAATCATAGATGTATAAAAATAACATTTCAGATCTGATCTATTTTTTGTATTTCAGAAATCACTGCTTAAGATTCCTTTTGTTCAATATTAGTATTGAGAAAAAATCTGCTGTTTACGAAATTTTTATCACAAATTTTAAGTCTATTAGTTCATCTCTGTTTATACAGTATCACGTCCATTTCGAAATGACTAACTATGGTTCTTTTTTCATTTCCAATCTGTATAATGATTTCTATGTTAAGGTTTAGATTATTGTGTCAGTATCTCCAGACAACTTGTGTTTGGCTGACATTAAGTGTTAAATAATCGACCTCAAACAAATATTTTTATATTTTTAGGCTGATGTCAATAAAATGCACACCGAAGCTGATATGGCATTCTTTTATATTTACAATAAAAATAATTAGAATTAGATGTTCATAGAGGTTACTAACAATGAAAACGAATGATCCACAGGCCACATAATTATTTCTAAATCGTTTCTAATGGTGCAGTGAGACTGAAACAAGGATAAGGAATTCTGATATTATAAAACATGAAAACTGTCATCGGGATATCAGTGTTTAATTTTCATTAGCAACATTCATGAAATTGTGAGATATAGTAGACCGAAAATTTTACCTAAAAAATAACTTAAGGCTACATTTATCGAAAAGTACGAAAATATAAATTCTGTATTTGTGTAACGATTTAGGTTCGGTTCAGTCACTTGAACCACGAGGATTTCCACTACAAGATTCAGGTTGAAAACCACACTAGCAAAACAAAGCCTGCAACCGTTCGTATTTTTATGGCACCCAAGTACGATGAGCTAGGCAACGAATTGGATACCAAGAACTTGCGTCGTCTCATGATTGAAATGGACAAGTTTCATGCAGAAAGTAAGAATAAATACTTAACCATGACGTTCACTCACGATTTATATCATCTGGTGTTCTACTAATGCCTCGAGAGAAAAAAATGAAAAGTTTCTTCCTAAGATAAGCTCCCGTTCAGTGTTATTTCTCACACCGTTCGCATATAATAAATGATTACCAAGTATGATAAACAATTTTACACAGATTTTTTTATGTCAAATGTTAATGTTTTAAACTATTTTGCTAACATCCAGCTTTCAATCCTGTTCACAGTTCATCCTGGCCACAACACTATTGTTCGCCACTCTAAAGACTCTAGTGTGACCATTTCGTCTGCACGAAGCTTTGGACAGTTGGCTCATGGCGAAGGGATTAACGAACATGCTAATGAATATTGTAGCTGTGGATGGCCAGACCATTTACTGGTCCCACGTGGTGACGAAAAAGGCATGCCTTTCCACTTGTTCGTAATGTTAACCGACTGGCTTCATGATCAGGTATCAAATGTATCTTTTATCACATTGGTCAATTGACTGAATTAACCTTTTAGCACATAATAGCACACAACATTTATGCCTTTTGAGGAATAAAACGGGTCACAAGCTTGATGTTTGTTACAAAACAGATAAATTTCGTGTTTGAAACTTGCACTGTAATATTTTTTAATGTATCTAAAATTAAAATTAAAAGTTGTTTTTGTTGACCTTTCCCTGATTGTAATTTCGCAGCTTTCAGCGATAATAGAATATCATACACTATTGAAAAATGCTAATGCGTAGTTTCATGATAATATTTTTTAATACTTGAACGGTTCTATTCCAACCACAAATTCCGTGATTCTATATAGCATTAAAAGACGTTCAAAACATAAAAACATTGGACATAAAAATAAGGACTACTTCTATTAAAACAAAAGAGTTCTTTAATTTTTGAATTATATTAAAATACATAAACATTTTTATATATTTGTACCATATTGTGCTGCTACTTAATTCAAATTTTGCCGTCTTGGAAATATAATACACTTTGTAAAAATCTAAAAAAGACGAGCTTCAAACTTATTCACTTGCCGGAGTGACATGTTTAAAAACAATTGTATTTTTGGTTGTGACATGCTTCTGTATTATCTTCTTTTAAGTAAAGTAATATTTTTGGTTATGACATGCTTCTGTATTATCTTCTTTTAAGTAAAGTAATTTTTAAAAGTGATAATGTAACATATTTTATTGGTATATTTGCTTGTAATCTGTAATATATTTCTGTATCTGGTGTTAACAGTGATAACTAAATAGTCTCGTTCGTTATACGTAGGTTGGTGACCACGGCAAGACAGGGATGTGTACTGACGCAGTAAGCTACTGCGGGGCCAAAGATCAGCTTTACCCAGACCGACGACCTATGGGCTTCCCGTTCGATAGACACATCGAACTAGAACATCTCAAGGATTGGGTACTTCCTAACATGAAGGACACTCTGATCACTGTAACACATCACGAGGAGATTCACAACCATAACCACTAAAAAATGTAACCTAAGATATTTCTTTCTGTAGTTAATGGTTTCAAATTTCCATTAACAATAACATTTTTCGAGATATGCTTTAAACAGTTAAACATGAATTTTAATATGAACATGTTTTGGCAATGTAATAACTACTGGCAATTTAAAGTAGTACATGTTATTCAAATAAAGATATGAAACTAGGCTCTGGGACTATATCGAATGCATGGTTGTAACGACGTTTAATAATATAAATGAAATAAAGTTATCTTTAAACTGGATCCCTTGTGGCTCAACAGTGAGTTTCAAAATTTACAACACTAAATATTGAGGTTATTTCAGAGTTCATGCAAAAAAATTGCGTCATAAGAGTATATTCTTTCATGGAAATTTGGGGTTAAGCGCTTTAAAAAGTTTAAAAAATGCATTAATTTTAGTATTCTTAAGCTGTTACCGAGTTTATGGTAATCACCGATAACAAACATTTACATTTTGAAGCGAGTGTTATGTACACGTATGTAGTTGGCTTGATCGATGTAAACAATAACTGAACTTATGAATGTCACGTGGTTTCTTGTCTGTGCTAAGAAGAGAACTCTTACGCAATTATCAATGAAGTGAGAGAGAGAGCTATCGGATTATTTTACATATTCGTCAGAGAGTTTTTAATTGATCACGTCTGATTTGTCCGGCTTTCATACCTACACGGTTTGCAACCAAATAAAAATGGCAAATTTAATTTGATTATGAAGCTGTTATTTGTTGCATCTTTGAAAACTAATGATAATCAGCTATCAGCCCAATCATTAGACTAAAGCAACGTTTCCCAATATTTTGTTATCCACGCCCCTTTAAAAGAAATAGTTTTTTGCGCCCCCTCCTTTTTAAGTGAGTGAAAGGGTGAGTTTGTTCGTTTGTTTGTAGTTAAGCGCAAAGCTACACAAAGTTCCATCTGTGCTGTACCTATAACACGTACCGAAACCCGGTTTTTAGTATATGCCTGCAGACTTACAACGCTAGAAACCAGGTTTCAATACCCTTTTGAGGGCAGAGCACAAATATCCCATTGTGTAGCTTTGCTTAAATACAAACAAACAAATAATAGACTTATCGCTGTGCCACTGGGGGATGTGGGGGTGGGCAAACAGTGACGAAATGTAATACATAGATATGCTTTAGAATGCGATATGTGTTGTAGTAATTAAGTATTATTTTCATTAATCAAAAATATATTCAAATACTTAATTTTTTATTATTGCACTCTTGACTCTACCCTAATCGCTCCCCTAAAAGATCATTTGAGGGAAACATTGGACTAAAGCATATCTACTCGACTTTGTAATTACTACACAATGACCACACACACCTGTATTAAAGTGGTTTTACCAGTTTCAAAGTAATTTGTCAGTGTACATCAAAATGCCACAGACAACAATTTCTCACAAATTATAACAAAAATAATAAAGAACACAGGTATCCCTACTTTAAAATGACTATATTAAATGTTTAAGATGATGAAAACTACAAACACTTGTTACTATTTTACATGGTGTTTTTGAAATATGCCTAATTATTTAAGTGCAGTACAAAATAATGAAAAACAAAAAATTTGGAAGACAGTCAACTACCACATCCAAAGTTAGACATACAGTGTATGTATATACAACAGTTATATAAAGGCACAACAGATTTACACATTATGCAGCAATATTTAGTTTCTGACAGTTATTCAGTTTAGTAAAACACACCTAACCCATGAAACACTGTTACAGTCAGTTATATTTAATTAAAAACGTATGCCATTTGTACGAAACAAAGGCTACTGTGTATAATTCTGTGTTGATTTAACGCAGTGCCAAATTTGGTCTAACGAATTAATATTAGTTCCCTATGCTTCTGTACATCTATAACTAGACATGACACAGGTGTTGATGAGTCGTGATGCAAAATGAAGTTAAACCAGGCACAAAGTGAAATGCAAAATGAACTATTTTTATCATAAAACTAAACACTTTTTTACTTACAACAGATTGCCACTTTTACTGGATTATCTCAGCTGCTTCTCCTTCAAAATCTAACGTTCAAAAGAAATGTCGAATTTACCCAGAACAACTAGGGCTGCCACTTGACTAGTCATTCTCATTACAATATAGATTCTCAGATTAACTTATTTCTTCCCAAGTATCAGGCAGATCTACTTTATAATGGGAGATTCGTGCAGGATAAATCTTAATTCAACTAAATTACTGAGAATTAAGTTAAAAGAATAAACAAACTGGACGTAAAGTGGGTAGCAATCTTGATTTATAACTAAAAGTAAAAAAAACAACAGAAAACAGTGTACATACTTGCGTAAGACACTGAATAATCCTAATTTCTACTAGACCTATGAGTTAGTCAACAGTTTTCACCTCTCCGGATGTACATCCATTGACCTATTCATATTAATAACCAAGCAGAATGTTTTAAAGCTAACACTATGTACAAAAACATGTATCCTCAGTTTCAGGCGTAAATGATAAATGTCACCACGTGACTAGTCATTCTCTTACAACATTCAAAAACTACAACCTTTAGGTATCATCTACTCAGCTATTGAAGGACGTTGGTGTTTATGACCAATTCCACACAATACGAAGTTGTACAATATCTCTGCCAGCAAAGTAGATAATATCTGCTAGAGAATAACATAAAAACAACAATAATTAGAACTGAACAACAGATTAAAAGTTTTCTCGACAATGTGTCCATCAAAAAACTGAATTGAAACAAACTAAACGAAAATTGTTAAAAGTTTGGGAGAAAACATATGATATGCCTACATATTAAAGTTTTTCTCTCTCCTCTGTTTCAAACTGACTATTAATTTTAACTTAAAAACCAATAAATTTTGAACTTGTGACAGGGTAAAGAAGTTATTTAGCTTTTCCGTGTTCCTACAAACGATTACACACCATGTGGATGACACAACCCTTAAACAAAGTACTATACTGAAATACATGAAATAACCCTTTAACAATGTATTAAAAAGTAATATATATAGTAAGTTATTCTGGCTTGGTTCAACGTACCGAGCTTATACTGGAGAATTAATATTTACTATAATTCCGAATTTACTTCGTCTATCTTCATGAAATTTGGCAATATTTTAGTGAATGTACAAAGTATGTTGCATATGAAAAATATTTTTACTAAAATATTTCTACTGAAGATTCATCTGAGAATTTACTGAGTCAGTCTGCATGAAAGGTGAATTTTATGATAGGAATACTACTGTTTATTCATTTTAAAGTTTCAAATCTCTTTTACATAGCCTCTAGAACCTCATAGATGAATATAAGTTTGTTTGTTTTTGTGGTAACTTTGTATATTTTATCTGTAGATTTCTCAACACAAATGCATATTTGATTCCAGGATCTTTAGAGAAATCATCCAAGTATAAGGAAAAGAATGATTGAAAGACGTGAAATGAGTTGAGTAACACAATTATTTCCTTTTCATTATTGACCATGAAATTACAAGTTACTTATATTCACAGGCCCCCCCAGTGGCACAGCGGTATGTCTACGGACATAAAACGCTAGAAACCGGGTTTCGATAGCGTGTTGGGCAGAGCACAGATAGCCCCTTGTGTAGCTTTGTGCTTAACTTTAAACAAACAAACAAATATATTCACAATTTAAACCTTTATATTTTTATTAAACCCGTTTTCTGTTTTGTTTTTATTTTGTGGTATCCATTTGTATTCCCCCACACCACCACCTTGGACAATAAATCACAATGTGAGCCATTACCCTGTTTATAGCAAACAATAACACCTGGTCTGACAAACACACACACGTGCGAAGCTCTTAGTTATATTTCAGTAATGCAATAAGCTTGGAGGGAAATTTATGCTATGGCTTAACACTTTGTACAGTATAAGTAATAACCATAACAGAAATAATAGGCATACTTAAAAAAATAAAGCCTCAGATAATGGCAGAATACAATATACACTTATCAAAAAAAGACTCAATATTCAATTTATCCTTTAAATCAGGTTATATAGCAGCTGCTTGGAAGCTAGAAAGCCAGCCAATAAACTAGAAAGCTACAGAACAATTAGCATTACCAGCTGTATTGGCAAATTCTTAGAAAAAAATGATCAGTTCCAGACTACTGGCATATCTCGATCTGACACCAAAATTACCGGAAGTTCAAAATGGTTTCCGAAAATCAAGGCTAACTACAGACCATTTAGTACGACTCACAGAAAACATAATAAATGATTTTAATCGGAATGAATGCGCTGTCGCCTACTTTCTCGATTTCGAGAAAGTAATCAGTAGATTAGTTCAAACAATTTCAGAACGAAAATGCTTCATTAAACACACTGAAAAGGTTTATTATACATGATGAACGTAGATCTAAACACTCCTCCCCCTAAACTCATTATGTAACTCACCGCTACCTACTTCTGGACAAACTGGTGACTAGATAAAATGTTAGTATTATTTTAAAATGATATTTATGTAGAAATAAAATTAGTACTGTACATTTTACCGGCAGTTATGAAACTGCTTGAGAGAGCAAGACCATATGTTCATAAAGAACGACAAAAAACGAAATAATTGCTAGTAAAAACAGAAAAAATCCATGGACATTGCCTGAAAAGGGCCACTCGCATGTGCAACAAGCAACGGACAATCGTAGTGCGCATTCAGTTGCCTGCATGTTGTAACAATAAATTTTCCTGGTTACTGAACATAGTGGAGAATCGTGCAAGCTTAATCAAACTGAATGAAGCAATCAAACAACAGACAAGGAGGGAAGTAAAGGTTCGGCGTGTACCTGATACTCCCTAGTCTCTTGACCAAATAACAGCTAGATAGAAACAGTATAAGTAATTTGTGCCAAACTCGTAAGATCGAGAGGTAGAAATAAAGAAAATCTCAAATGGGCAATTTGGCATGCATATGTATCATGTGATACAGAGAGAAGAGTGGAATATTAAATATTTATTGTTAAAATTAAAACTTATCTAATATTAAAATTTAAATTATAATCTAAATTTTGATGCAAAGTTTATTGACAATAACGTTGTAATAGAAAGGTCGTGAGAAGCGCAGAAGAATATCACGTTCAGTAGACAAATATATAATTATGTAGCAAAACTGGCCTACAACGTAGAACTTTCTATCTTAATGTACCAGTATTTTTTTCAAATACAATAACATATATAGTTTTAGTTGTTGTTGTTTTTTGTTGAATCGTTTAACAATAAATAAATAAAAAACATAAAAATCATGATTTCTAGTACTTAGGATTACCCATTTCAACTCAGGAAACACTAACTCTCGTGCTAAGCCTCATTGATTCTCTCAAGTTGTGGCAAACACAAAATAATTTTTGTAAATTTTAAACACGCGTTTAAAAAAATCACTTATTAGAATAAAACATCACAAAACTACTATAATGTAATTGGCTTTTTAACTACAATATGTATAGGTTAAAAAAAATTTCAGTTTAGAGCAATGATTTTAGTAAACACACTTTAGCATTCCGTAGCAAATTTCAGTATTCCTCACCATAAAATTGACAAACAATCTGCTCTATTTATTGTTTATAACTATGCACATAAAACAGGTAGGCGTGAATAATTATGTAGCTTCAAAAGAACGAAAGCATTTGGAGGAGACTACTCTGGTAGGTTTGCTAAATATATAGATATCTTAGGCAACTTTTGGGCTACTCTTTTACCAACGAATAGTGGGATTGACCGTCACATTATAACGCCCCCATGGCTGAAAGGGCGAGCATGTTTGGTAGGACGGTAGATTCGAACCTGTGACGCTCAGATTGCAGGTCGAGCGCCTTAACCACCTGGCCATGCCGGGCCCATAACTATGGTATAGCTGTCTTTAATTAAATTATGAGAACACATTAGGTGAAAATCTTCAACACTTAAACAATCAACTATGAATACAATGTAGCTGCAGATAGGGTTGATCATGATTTAGTGTTTGAAATAGTATATAATAAAATAGCAAAAATAATCAAAAGAAGAATTCACTGAACATGATTTATAATATAGTGCATAACAGATTACTATGAAAAATGACAAACAGAAAACCCTTTAATTTAACTTTAAAACTGTATTATGTACTACAATGTAATATAGAAATGTAGAAGTTAAATACCTTTAATTAATAAATTTCGTATACATATATATATATACACACACAAAAGAAAAATTTGTAGAAATGGTCTTTTAGAAGGACTATATAAATACATTAACAAAATGAAACATTTAAACATTTAGCACATATATATATATGTGTGTGTGTGTGTAAAACTCTAATAACGATAAATACAGGACAGCACAAAAAGACACTTTAACAAAGACGATTTTTTATATAAACCTTTAACAATGAACATCAAAATACGTGAATCTAAGTTTCAAGTGGACAGCAACTGCCTGTTGTAGAAACCTACAAGTGTAGAGGACGACATTTCGAAAGTCTTCCGCTTTTCGTCTTCAGGTCCTGATACATATACAAAATACCTTTTAACACAGAAAAAAATCACGTATTGAAAAAAACTGAACAAATATTTCTTATCCCAGGAAGGGTAGTTTAACTCACTACTAAATCCAACAAAAAACGACAAAAGCAAATTATGAAATGCAACATTTACAAACTGCCCCTTCCAGTTAACTTCCCGAAATGCTTCTGGAAGTCATCCTTCACTGTGACTTTAAATGTTATCAGAATGATATTCTTTGACCCCCTCACGGGAAATCGTGATCATAGCCCACAATCTCTTTTCGACTTCCAAGTCATTGTTTGACCAACAGACAGTATATATTAGTTTGCTATAATTGGTGTGCTATAAACCTCGGAAGCTATAAATGTGATTGTTATAAGGCTTATTAATCGGGAACTTCAGATATTTGACCAAGAACGTTTATAGATTTTGAATATCACAAACCATTTAACTTCAGCGGATTCACATGGTACATTAGTATTTTTACGAAAACATTATATAAGTTAATCAGTGAATAACTCGGCGCGTGGCCGGCGAAGAACAACTAGCTAGCTCCCTGTTAAGTGAATTGTATCTACATCAACTCAAAACTAATTCGTTCATCGTGAACCCTCGATAAGATATCAAGGAAGTTCCAGACCAGATAGAGGATTCAGTATTGTTTGTAAGTTTGTAAAACTTTTGAACATAGATCATTATTTGTAATAGCTGTTTTCGTAAATTGTGTTATTGTTTGTATATAAAAATATATTTGTATTAAAAAACCTGTGTGTATCAGTCTTGTTGGCAAGTGTCATAATTAGGATACATATTGAGTTATATTTAATTTCTAAATCTAAAGTAAAAATAGATGAAGAAAAAAATAAGAATAGAAATAGAAAAAACAATAATAGCAATAAACATAACACGCACATATATATATATATAAACAGCATCATGCCTGACAGAGAAAAGGAGGCAAGTCCTGTGAGGAGTAGCAAAAAAATCTGACAAAATGGAAAAAACAAATGGCCACCTAAACAGAGTGTCAAGAATCTATAAATTGTCTGTGTGAGAATTTGAAGAGAGAAAACTGGAGTACATAGAAAAAGAACCTTTAACTAGATGGGCGTCAAAATAGAAACAAATTACCACATGGTGCCCAAACTGAATCCTGAAGGTATAGTTTCGGAAGGTTAAGGAAACTGGAAGAAAGTAAGCTGAAAATATAGTTATCGAAACAAACTGACCCTAGTATTTAATATCAGTACTAGCTATCAGACTTTGTTTGTTTGATGGAGAAATGTACTTTTCCAAAAATAAAGAATGGCTGCTATGATAGGAAACTGTGCTTCCAGTGAGTTTCTTTTATGTGATTTTTGTAGACAGTGGGTGCTAATTTGGTTAGTCTGTCTCTGACGGAGTAGGATGGGAATGTGGAAGGCTAAGCATAGAACGTGGTTCTGTCTGTAGTGTTTGTAGATCCTTGAGAATGTTATCTGTCATGTTACATGTCATAGAACCAAAGTTCATGAGTGGTCTAATAAAGACTTTGTACATTTGTAACAGTGTAGAATTTTTACACTTACAAACACGGTGTCCTATCTTATGTAGTTGTCAGATTATTTTTAGGATTTTGACCATTATGCTCTTAAAGGAGAATTCTAAGAGAGATTGTTGTTTAAAATAATGTCTAAGAACTTGCTTGTTTCTGTGAATATCGTGTAGTTTTAGTTTGACTTTCTTGACTCTTGGGAGTGCGTTATTCAAGCTTCTGTGAAAGATTATAGTTTGCATTTTGCTTGGTTAAAAGCGATTCGCCATTTATAGACCACAGTGAGATGAGGTTTAGAGCTTTTGGATTCTTCTGGCTGCACGAGAGAGGTTGTAGGATATGCTCCAAACCACGATTTCATCAGCATACTGTGATGCATCGGTTAACAACTTGGGAGGTTGTGGCATGTCATTACAATACAGAATAATTAGCAATGTGCATAATACAGTACCCTGTGGGACTCCTGCATTAAAGGTAAAAAGGTGAAATATCATATTGTTGAAGCATACTCTGGCAGATAACTTTAAGAAAAGACTAGAGATCCATCTTGTGAACATGAGTGGAATGTTATAGGTGTCAAACCACATTATATCGAAGGCTTACTTGACATCAATTTACGGTAGATTGTTTCTGTAAGTCTGACAGTTTGTTTGTGGCTTGTGTTTTAGGTGTTAGAAATTATATTGGTTTGTTCTAGGTATCATTTATAGAAACAAAGTTCCGAAGAATCACGTGACTAGTTACGATATATTATTGAAGCAAAAGTTTCTAAATGAGCAGAATATGGGCATACATGCAATTTTTAGTGAAATGTGAATTGTTCTAAAAATGTTGTCATATCAAAAGATATCTTGACCTATGGGACACACACATATTAAATCAAATGATAAATCATCTGGCATACGTTTTGCATATAATAGAATTAATGCATGGAAACATTAACAGTTTATTATGAGAAGTTAACATTTTTAAAGCCCTTTGTACTATGTTTTTCAAATCAAAAACTACAGTTAGAAACTCTATCTGTTTCGAAAATGTTCCTTTATTTTTTAGTGTGATAATTCAGTTTTGATTTGGTTGCTGAGTATTGGAGAATAGTGTTATTGTTTTATTGTTTTCAGGTTGGTTCCATTTATCCGGTTCTAGATCATTTTCGGTGAATTGTGTGTTTGCGTGTTTTTGAATTTCGCGCAAAACTAGTCGGGTTCTATCTGTGCTAGTCGTCCTTAATTTAGACTAGAGGGAAGGCAGCTAGTCAACACCACCCACCGCCAACTCTTGGGCTACTCTTTTGCCAATGAATAGTGGGACTGACCGTAACAATATAACGTCCCCATAGCTGAAAGGGCGAGCATGTTCGGCAAAACGGACTCGGACCCGCGCCCCACTGATTGCGAGATGAACAAAAAAAGGCCTTCATTCTGTGAAATAAAAACAAAATCTCGTATCAAGGACAATCATAACGAATACCATTTTCGAATCTTTTATGATTATTTTAAAAATAGGCAGTTGATTAATCATCTCAAAACTAAATATAGTAGCAATATTTCATAATTTTTTAAAACAGAATATTTGATAATTAAACAAGTGAAAACATATTAATATATCACATACATTGTACGCTTTATTAATCGCCGTTGACAATGGAGATCAGTTTTTCTCCACGACCGTCAAAATTTTCCCCCCATAGAGGAAAGGACAACCCTCCACGAGCTTGAATCTACCACCAAACACTGGGTGTGCTGACATCTGGGAGCATAAGTGACAAACATAAGTATAAACAATCGTATTTGCTCTGTGTTTTGACCATAATTTAGGTAAGTTATTGACTTCATAACGTCAAGATATGCAATGTAAGTGTGTCTTGTCTTATATATATTGCGAACCGTGTTATCTGTCTGTGCGTTCGTCTGTCTCCCGTTACGGCGGCCACTTCCTGTGCTGCATTTGAAAAGCTGGAGTACAGGCATGTATTCTGTTGATACCAAACAGGATATTCTACACTAAATTGTTAGGAATTTATTCATTCATATTTCAAAATGTGACGTAACATATGTTGTTGTTTAAAACTCATAACGTAAGTAAATTAATATGTAGAATTATACACGGACTTTTCTCTAGGTTAAAATACTTCTATTTGAGAGCTTTCGGCCCTCTTACCGGAGTCTTCCTCGGGAAACAATGTACTGAGCGACAAAAATTCGTTAAACTGTGAAACAATAACTGACATCTGGTGTTAAAGTTATTAAACATATAGAATTATGATGACTATAGAATATAAATTGATTGCTTCGATATAATATACATAAGGAAAATACAGTTATAGGTATTATGTTGAGAAATAAAAAATAAAGGAATTTTTTCAACATTATATAATACATTGTGAAATTAAAGGTTTAATTTTACATCAAAACCACGACAAATAATGTGCATTATGTCATTTATTTGTTGTGTCCAGGCAGTATTGAGTAGTTGTTGGACGTTGTTTTGATTAATACCAACTGTTAGTCCACTGTCTTGTGCTTGGATAGCAATAGCTTCCTTGATTTTACTACGTTTGGTGTTTTCTTCTCTGTATATTATTTTGGCATTTTTTAGGTCTATTATATAATGGTTGGAGACGGCTTGAATGGATAATGAAGAAAAACTTTAATATAAGTTTAATATAACAGCAAATGTACTACGTTTCGACAAGGTTTTGTCATCATGAGGTACATTGTACATTGTACGTTGTACATTTGCTTTTATGTTAAACTTATATTAAAGTTTTTCTTCACTACCCATTCAAGCCGTCTCTAACCATTATTAGTCTCAAAGTGGGTTCCTCGTCATCGAATTTAAATTCATCACAGGTCTATTATATGTTCATTTTCCAGAACATAAAAAACTACAGCTGATGTGTTTATAGCACAGGTCTTAATATCTCCTTGGTATTCTTTGAACCTTACTTGTAATGGACGTTGTGTTTCCCCAATGTTTATTACACTCACATCTAGTGCTGTATAGTGAGAGGAACTTTGTAAGACTGTCGCGTAGTGTAGGATGACTTAAAAAACTACGGTGATGTTAAGTTTATTGCCAGATTCAACACTATGGATTTCTGTGTGCTCATCAGACTGTTGCAAAAAGTACTGAGAAACTGTCATCCATGTACACTAGATAGCTTATAAAAATACTACAGAGAGGAGCTTATTTCAGGATTATTATCAAGTTACATGGTTATTAGATAGAACATGAGTGGGCATGGCAACATGGACTGTAATGACTTGGGGAGGCTCCAAAATCATCTTAATATAATCCATGCAACACCTGTGCTAATCACTTTGGAGCTGGTGACTGATACAAGAAGTAGAGATCATATGTACAGAGTATGTACATTTATAATAATTTCTGGGAACTCTTATAACACAAACGAGGCACTGTCATAGTTGTGAACCTTTTTAGTAAACCAAGTAATTGTACAATGGCCAGACAAGTTGGCATTGTGATAAATGCCAGTAACTCCGACAATTTAAAAGGCAAATATCATGAAACATACATGGAAAAAATTAAGATGTGCTATAGTATTGATCCATATCAATGGCCACCCAAAGAATACATTTTAGCCTAGCATTAAGCATAAGGATATTTTGGACTGCCTTGTGTTGAGTACCAACAACGTAACAGGGAACACCCACTTGCCAGTGTCTGTGGGATCGTTGTGGAACTAGAAAGACCCAATTGAAAAGAGCTGTCACTCAATGATTGAATGCATGGTATTTACACAGCTAAGCTCAAGTAAAGAGTTTTGCTTGTAAATACTGCTCCTTTCCTATTATACTGCTGAGGCTTGTGAGCTGTAATAGAGCTTAGGTGGGAATGGCTGTACTACATCCCATGACCAGTCTTAAACAAGTATTTTGCATCTTTTCAAGATATAATGGATAAGACTTTCGTATAGCATAAGTAGGTGACGCTCTTCAGCCCTGTTTCCTGCTGTAACTTTCAATGCATTGATGTCTTTGGTAATTTTTTTAACATGATGTTAATATAGCTGCTGAATTTAAGTTGTTCGTGAAAGTGTTTCAGTGTGATTCTTTCCACAAAGGATGGTGAGGGAGTGTTCAGAACATGGTTGTGACTTTGGCAGGATTAATTACCATTCTTGTGGCACTGTACCAATTGGTCCCCTTACTAATGGATGGTTACATTTTGTTTTGAATTTAAGCTTTGACAGAGCTTCTACTATACACCAGAATGGTGATGGTGATACAATCTGATTGTCAGATTCAACACGTCACGTTGCATCTTCTGGTAGTTAGTGTAGTGACAACTCATCTTACACATGATACATTGATGCTTATTCTAAATGGTTTCTTAGAAAGAATGGGCAGTTGGACTATATCTTATTAATCTAAAGCTACTGCCAAGTTATTCTGACCAGCTTAAAGCCCTTTTCACGTATCAGCTGTGAACTCATCAGTATTGATCCAGCTTTCTTAGGGAATCCACCTAATAATGGTTGTAGTAGTGGATCAATCTAATGAGCAAGCGTTTTAGCTACAGCCTTCTCTGAGATCTTGCCAATAATATTTTATACAACGGATGATAATTTGTTGGCCTTTAAGAAGAAAGTTATCCTTCACAGTTTTGTAGAAATTTGATAAAGACATCAATATTTCAAGTAGGTTACTTGTTGCCCAGCTATATTGACACCCCCCCCCCCCACCCACACACACATTACTTATATAGTAGTACGTACTACTAC
>NW_013666397.1:98045-102397 GCF_000517525.1 Limulus polyphemus
ACACACACACACACACATTAACTTCAATTTATGTAAGGCTCTTAACACCTGAGCCTAGAACTCCATCTTTAGATGTATTTTTGACTTCCATATCAGCATGTAACTGTAGTTCAGATAGGGACTTCTTTAGATCGAGCCTCTCCTGCATATTGTGATGGTCACATTGGTTAATGTATCTGAGCACGAAGGTTTTGCCTTGGTCTTCATCTGTATGCAGTAATCACCATCATAATAAATGACTGACATAATTGTGTTTTTGGTTCATAAGGAGTCCAAAAGCTTACTTAAGTGCCAGAATGAAGTACTTGTGAGACTGGCCCTGCTCAATAGCTCATTCCATTTCATGCCAGAGTGACCATCGATTATGAGGAAACTTGAGTTGTGCATAACCTCAAGATGAGATGTCACTAGCAACTCATTGTTCCAGTTCTGGGCCAGGATACAACTACTCCTCTACGCTTTAGAGTTCCTGAGTACACCTACTTCCCCATCCACATAAAATTGGTGGCTTCTCAGCCAAGTATTGGCCATAAACCCACAAAGAAGAGAATCTGGCCAATGCTACAGGTTTCTGTGACTGAAGTCAAGCAGATTTTGCCTCCATTTTCCAGAGTGCGGTGAAAGAAGATCTGGAGCATTTTACGAAGGATTGGAGAAGCAAAGCATCTGCTTTACTTGAAGTATGTTGGGTCACTGGCGAGTAGCTGCCTGTACTTTGCCAAGCAGCAAAGGCACCAAGGTTAGTGGCTCCAAACAATGGTTCAGCAGGTGCCATAGGACCTACAATATCTATACTTTATTGAGCAACAAAGAAACAAGACTATCTGTTTGACCAACGGTACAACTGGTCCAGGAGAATCAACAGAAAGTCTTGCACCTCCAGAAAACTAATGCAGCCTAAGTTTCTCCTGACCACTAACATAAGAAAGCATGCCATACGGCTTGCACTATATGGTTTAGTGCTCGGACCAACTTTCTCAGAGCTGTATGGCTTTATATATATATCTGTGAGGGTAAAAGAGCGAGATATCGAGTTCTTGGATGACACAGTAGCAGCCAGAATACTAATAAATCTTGATATATATCAAGCTCCCTAAGTGATACACCACTCCTGCCAATGGATAGTGACTTCATCTCTATGAATGATGATAAAAATAGATGTAAAGAGGTTTTGCTTCCAGTATGAAAGTTGTCATATTCAACCTTAGAACTAACGTTGGCATCCTCGGGATGGGCTGCAGAAATTTACCAGTCAGTTTTGCCTGTGCAACTGGTGAACAGATGTTCCACAGGAGAGTTATCTGATGTCAGCCATATCAAGTTCAATAGCAGTGGACTACAAGAGTGTATCTATTGTAAAGAATATGCACATGTGGTGTTCCATAGTTTACTACAGACAAAGTCTAGAGCACTGTAGAAGCCATGTAGAAAATGATGGATTTTGTGTTCAGAAAGCAAGCGGAATTAGCTCGGATAGCTATCTGTGCAAGGTATCTATTTTTGGTAATTATGGGCAATCATCTATCAGCATGATTGTAGGTACAGTAAACAAAGTGGATGTAATGAAACCAATGGTAGTGCAAGGATTGTAAGTTGTATCCATTGCACCACAGCTAAAAGCAAGAACAGTGTTATCAACACATCCATGATCAATAGCTGAAGATTGTGTGAACAGTCTAGAATAAGTGCATCAAAAGAAACTTATATGGTTGAGTATGTATTTGTGGGACCAAATGGATTATTGGGTCAAACATCTGTGACTTACCAAAATATAGACACAAGCAATATATGACTAATAAAATAACCACTTTGCTGGCTTCCTTGGATCAGTATGGATATAGACTGGGCTGAAATATAGCAGATAATGAGGAATTTACTCATAAAACCTTCAGAATGCTTGCTTGTTTCTAGTAGTGATTATCTGAAAAAGAAAGACATGCCAATATTCGTTTTAGACTGGTGAGCATGGTAACTCATGTTGATGTATTTGCCTTATTGCAAACAGATGAATATTTGGATGTATTATACAGATAACGTTTGTACAATACTTTAGAACTAACATCTGGATCCTGGTATGTCGAGTTGCATGGAAGACTGCTTTTTGCATAAGAGATTATTTGTATGATTTGCACATCATATCATCCAGCCTGGGTAACATGCCCAACACTTTTGAGAGGCTAATGCAACCTACACTGAAGAGGTTGCAAAGGGAACGATACATCCTCTATGTTGACGATGTTTTAGTGTTTGATCACACATTTGAACCTGTGGCTGAGAATCTGAAAATGGTATTCTAGTAGAAAAATAAAACAGGCTTTAAACTAAAATCAGAAAAATGTGTGAACACGCACACAAGGTGTAGTTTCTCAGTCATATTATAGGCAGAGGTCAAGTCTCTGCAGAACCTGCTAAGATACCAGTAGTGAGACTGATCTCAATCTATGACTTAGCAAGAAATACACAGTTTTCTTGGTTTTGTGTCGTATTACCGACGATTTGTGGCTAAATTCTCTAAGATAACAGAACCATTGTCTGTTCTCATTGAAACTGATATGTAATTTTGATGGAATGAAGCTTCCTTTAGTGGATTATCCAATGCTGGTATATCCACTATAATATAGCAAATTCATATTCGATACTAACCACATTGATAATGATGTAATTGGGGGCAATTTTATTGAATTGATCGCTGTGAATGAGTTCACCCATCAATAACTTGGACAAGCCACTCAATGACAGAAGAAATGTTTTGACAAAACAGTAAGAGAATGGATGTTCCAGTGAGGCGATTGGATCTGCCTGTGGTATGTTCTAATAACACGAAAGCAGCTTGGATATAGATAAATAAATCTATTATTTTATTCCACCACACATGTGCGAGTTACAGAGAATGTGAAATCTGCAAAAGTATCTGGAGCACATTAATAAGTTGCAGCCTTATATTCCAAACAAATCTCCCATTTACTGGCTTGAGCAGGACACTGGAGGAGGTTGAAGATGCCCTTTCTAGTCACACTGACTAATTCAATGAGAAAAAAAGTTCAAAATACTTATCTTTATGTATGATGAGCCAGAAGAGAAATGCTGGAGCGAGAGCCAAGAGACAGTTCTGACAGTTGGCCAAGCCACTGACATCAGCCCCATAATCAATATGAGAGGAAATACATTATTACAAAAGCTAAGACAATTTGAGAAAGTAGATCTAATATCTAACACATCAACAGTTTGCACAACTAAGAGCTCAAAAATGCAGTTGAAAGGGCTATGTGACCCCTGCTTTCTGATCTATTAGGTGGCATGTTATGGTATAATGTATATACTACACTATATGATTATCACTTCATTATCTAGAACTAGGATAATCACTAATTGTAAGATCACTGAGTGAAACTAAATAACAATCGCCACTTTCCAATCTAACAAGTGATGTTCACATTACAACCTATTCACTGCTTTGTCTGATTTCCACTTGAATATCACACAGCTAGGATGGTTTGTTGAATTTTATATTGATGAAATCAAAATGGGTTTCAATACTTACTTTCCAAGCTATCAAGTAGTTTCACTATAAAATATACCCAATGGATATCAGCTGATAACTGCTGAATTTTAAAAGCTAAGATAGCTAGAGCTAGTAGATGTAATGCCTAGTACATCACCAGTTTGTACAACTGGAAAGGATATCTAGGATTTTGAAAACTCAGTTGAAAGAGTTTTGTAACCTTTACCTTATGAGCTTTTAAAAAGGTATTTCACCATATGATGTGAGAAGTAAATTTTGTGATGCCCATTTGATTTACTTCATAAGCTAGAATGGTTACTATTCTTCGTTTCTGAACAACTGGTTGGATTTTTTGTTGACTATTTTCATGCCATATTATGAGAGCATAACTCCTTTGATCTAGCTGCAAAGCAAGAACTGTACAAAGCATCACCATTGTCCTCATTAGATTATCTCCTGTGTACCCAGGGAACTATGAATATACTATTAGGTCGTCAAAAAATTAATGTAGCGTTTTGGAACACTTTCATTACCCCCCTACACATAAAAAAAACGTACATCACGTATAATAGTTAAACGAACCACTTAAACGTCACGCTAGTGAAGTCGATATAATGTGTAAGATTTAGTATACTCTTAACCCTTATAGTGATGGCACACACTTTGAATACAAGAAGGGACACAATGCCTCTGTAGCCACAAAGAATACCAAAGAAGTTTATGGAAATGTTTTCAACGTTCGTAAGTGTGAACGATAGTTCGGGAAATTTCGTTCAGGTTACTTTAGCCTTAAAAACTGTGATGGCAGGGGCATACATTTTGGAATTTATATTGATGCTCTGAAGACGCT
>NW_013666397.1:102407-110643 GCF_000517525.1 Limulus polyphemus
AAGGCAATACACTCGTGAAATGGCCCTGAAATTGCATGTCTCTCATGAAACATTACATAAACATCTAAGGAATATGGGAAAACTACATCAACATGGTGTTTGGGTGCCTCACGAACTCTCCGATGATCATCGTTTCCAACGTGTGAACGTTGCTTCATCTCTTCTGGTGCGTAATGAGCGTGAACCATTTTTGGACAGAATTGTCACCAGTGATGAAAAATGGATTCTCTATGCGAATAATAAATGCCAAAAACAATGGTTCAGTCCTAGACAAAAAACACTTCCGACCTCAAGACCTGGACTCCATCCACAGAAAGTGATACTTTGCATTTGGTGGAACATCAAAGGAGTAATTCATTTTGAACTCCTCAATCCACAGCGAACTGCCAATGCAGAGATCTACAGTCAGCAACTGGAACGCTTAAATCAAGTCCTTCATCAGAAACGCCCACACTCGTCAATCAGAAAGATGTTGTTCTTCTCCACGACAATGCATGTCCATATGTGGCACGTTTGATGCAACAGAAGATTATGGAGTTGGGTTGGGAAGTTCTACCCCACCCACCATATTCTCTAGATAGGCAATGGTAGCAATGACTACTTACCTGCTCAACCAGATCTATGGCTACACTGGGTTCTCAAATGACAATCATTACAACTGAGGTATCACCTGCCAGAGTAGACATCACTACCGTTATCACCACAACAACAACAGCAATGCAGTCAAGCCAGCCAGCTCATAGGTCATATCTTCTGCCACCACTAAAAGTCTAAGCAGTTAACAAAGGGCTTTTGATGTCAGCTATAGGTCAGACCACCATCAAGACAAAGCAAGGAACCTCTGGTTTTACAACTCTCAAAGCATGGTGGAAGGTATTGCCTCAATTGTCATTTGCAGTTCTAGCTGGCTGACAACAAAGCTAAGGGCATGCTGAAGATCACTGTAATGTACATCTGTAAAACACTGGTAGCTGGACTGGAAAATCAAGGTTAAAGTGAGGGGGAACAGAGCTTTGACCAAATCTGAGTAGGTGTTATAAATTTTAATTTTTGTTGTGCATATTGGTTTATAAAAGACATTTTAATAATAGAAATAAATGACCTTAAAACATCAAGAGGAAGAGTTAACCAAAAGAAGGTATTAAGTCAGAGCAACAGTCATCATATTTATTCAAGCAAATACACACACACACTGTGTTTGATTTTAGTGTCCCAATAAATATTATGCATTTTGTTTTAGACTTCATGTCTAGTCTAATTATTGTTCTTTACTTGAACTCTTGGTTATTAAGTTAAAAGACTTCTTGGTTAAAGAAAATTGTATTTTCTAAAAATAAACGAAGGAGAGCTGATTGCTGAGGGAAGATGATTGTCTGAGAGAGCTGTCGAGTCTAGTCACTGCTGCTGCAAAGGTACATGACTTTTATCTCACTACAACCAACAACTAGAAAGAACAGCTGCCGATTTATGGTGCACCAAGATTAATGTCCATGCTATTTCTCTGAGGATCAGTCTTGGTGAAAGGGAAACAGGGGTTGAGTATTGGCATAATAGTTTGGTGTCTGGTGATCTCAGACCAGGTAGGGCAGTCCATATACGAGTCTCACAATTATGAGAACCAGAGTACTTCAACCCTATATATGGTAAAAGCCGCCTGATAACATTTGAAAAAATTATATTACAAGTACATTAGATGATGGTCACTAAATAATTAAGCCAGTGGATCATGGGACAGTAGTAACTTCCCCTAGCCAGGATGTATACTGCCAATATGAATATGACCTACAGAGAAGCTTGGGGTCAAGTGGAGCCAATGGATGAGCTGCCTTGAGCACCTCATCATTGTGTCATCCAAGATCAGAGACCTACCACTCATCAGATTATTGAGGTCCCTGAGAGCCTTTACCCAGCTGTGCCAACAATGTCAAGGACATTTTAGGCAGGTGATGGCTGGAAGTTCAAGAAGGAGGGTGTATTGATAATAAAGCAGTTTAATTAAATTTTCAATGTAACAGTAAAAGGCCGCGACATACGCACTTTTACCTATTTGTAGCGAAAGGATTAACTCTCTAAATATGGACTCGTTCCCAGGGAACGACCACGTGAACATTTTTTACTTGTATATAGTTTTAATACTATAACTTTTAATGCGCTAAGTGTATCTTCACAACATTTGGCAGACTTTTATTAAACATTACAAGCCGTTTGTACACAAAAAAATCAGTTATTTTAATGAAGTATTTTTACTAAAGATTTGCCCGTGAATATATCGAGTATTTTTTTTTTTACTAGTTCGAGTGCAAAGTGATTTCATGTTAAGATTAATAATACTTTCGTCATCTCAAATGTTATTTGCGTAATCTCTAAAACCTCCTAAATAAATTTCAAACATTTTTTCAGTAAAATTATGTATTTTATCTGTTTTCTCTACCCCAACTCTATACAAGATTGGTAAAAAAAAGAAAGTAAATCTAAATCACCTTTATTTTCTTTCTAGAATAGCTTCAAATTGTAACCTGAAACTACATTTGTTTATCCTTTAATCTAACATTTGTCTATTCTGAAAGTGCTCGTCCATGAAAAATTTTCGTTTGTCCATTAACCTAATATCAATCTATTTTCACTCATTGTCCATTGTTAATTTTACAATCGTCTAGCTTGAATTCTTTATCGACATTAGTATACTATATTTCACTGAGTAAAGTGTCAGGTTTACCTGCTAGCAGTAAATGACTTGTTCTTATATTTACCATGTATGTAATACATTAGTATACTAAATTTCACTTTGTAAAGTGTCAGGTTTACCTGCTAGCAGGAAATGACTTTTTCTTATACTTATAATATTAATGGATAAACTAAAAAAGAATCATGGTCAGGCATTTTTGAAGAATTTGTCCATTCAAGTGGACAGTTGACGACCCTGAGTCTGTTCACAAGTGCATTCAACATTGTAATAGTTTCCAGTTTCTCACCAATTTAAAAATGTGATCATATAATAAAGAGCGCATTACGAACGCGAATGATTTTCCTATTTTCCTGACACATTTGGATTATAGCTTGCAGTACCTCTATATTGTCAATTTAAATCTCCTTTAGGTGTAGGATTTTCTCGCAAAGGGAAAATGACGTAATGAAAAATATGTATAACAATTTTTAAATTTTAATAACGATTATTTTCTCAGATCTTAGAAAATCCCAAAACAATGAAAAATATGTTGTATATTGAGGGCACTTCGCATCGAAAAGGACAGGGTTCGAACCCTCAGAATCACATTCCTTTATCCACTACTGAGAAACACATGCTTAAAGATATGACGTAGCTCTCGCATGCTAGACTGATTTCGTCATTTTCGTGTCACATGCAGCTCTAGTCGCTCAATAATATTCTATTTAAGCGGTCATCTGAAATTGTGTATATGTCTCAGTAACGTTTTTTTCTGTAATAAATCTAAGCTGTAGCGAATTTGTTATTATATATTTATTTTAATATCGACGTTTGTTTAGATTGAATTTATATTTAGAAACATACATAGCTTATACTGTTCAATATGTTTTGCGAAACTACCGCCTATTCTCCAAAGTTGTAGAGGATTCTCGCGAGTAAGAATCAACAATATATGTGTATGTAAACGCTTGTGTTAGCGTCAATATTGTTACGTAACACTGAAATTTCTAGAAAGCCTCCACACGCCTATAAATATAACCAACGCCAAAAAAAAAGAGTATATATTATTAGTTTGCTATAGTCAGTGTGCTATAAACTTTGGAAGCTATAACTTTGATTGTTATAACGCTTATCAATCGGAAAACTTCATATATTTGATCAAGAGCATTTACAAATTTCGAACCTTACAACTCATTTAACTTCAGTGGATTCTCATTTGACATTAATATTTTTACGAAAACATTAAATGACGTCACGGTGGAAACCTGGTATGTGTGGCTGGTAAATAACGAAGGACAAAACTGGCTAGCTTCCCGTTAAGTGAATTATACCTAAGTCAACTTGTAATCAACTCGCTCATCGTGAACCCTCGATAAAATATCGAATAAGTTCCAGACTAAAAGAAAGAATTTATATTGCATGTAAGTTTGTGGAACTTTTGTTTATAAATCATTGTTTGTAATAACTATTTGTGATAATTGTTATTGTAAATTGTATTTTGTGTCTATATGAAAACATATTTGTATAAAAGAAAACTGTGTGTATCAATCTTGTTGGCAAATATCATAAACTTACTATATATCGGATTTTACTTAACTGCTAAATCCAAAGTACAATTAAACTACTAAATTTAAATTATCAGTTAACTCAGCTTCAGACCGTTTGAAATTCTAATACTTAGCAAGGTCTATCACAAATGACTAGGATCGCATGTGTTTTCAGATTTGTTTAAACGCTGAACCCATTGTTCATGCGGGAATGCCTATATTTTCTAATGCACATAATTTCTTTTTGAGCATGGTGGGCCTGGAGCTGCAGCTTCACCAGCCCTCGCCTTAGTCTGGCCCTGAGCACAAGATTCTCCAGACTTTGCATAACACAAAGACTGCAGAGCGCCAAGTTGTTATACACATTTGTGCTAATGTTCGAAGGTGGTTTTTCTGGCCATATTTGAGTTCAAGATATTCAGTACTGGTATAAACACTGTATGGTGTGTGTCGCCCAAAGAAAACACTGACCTAAACAGGGCAAACTAAAGAATTGTTGGTTTTATTCTGTAAAGAATAGCTATTAATATTGCTGATCCACCCCAAGAGATGGAAATAGACAACCAGTATATATTCATGGTCATTGAGTACTTCCCAAATAAGCAAGAGCTTATCCATTGGTCAATATACGAACACAGTTTGTGGCTGATGCTCTGGCAGAACATTGCATAGCTTTCTTGGTTTGGAACACCTGAATATATCCAGATGGGTCATGGAAGTAACTTTAACAACCATTTGTCCTCGAGTAAAACATTGGGTGTGGGGAAGATATATGTTTCAACTTATCAACTCCAGTCTGATGGTTTAGTGGAAAAGGCAATACTGACTGTTAAGCATATGCTTGCTATGTTTGCTAACCCCAACCAAACGACTGGGAACAGCACTTACCCCCACATGGTGTACTGTGCAATTAAATATAGATTAATAGGTTGCTTTACTGTAGATTTGTTGTGTATTCCTCCAGCTACGGCAAATGTCCCAGTGTCTGCATCAATTGACACACATAGCTCACGAGCTTGTGTGTCAAGAGCAAGGAAAGGTTGCCATTGGACAGAAGAGATGCTATGATAATACAGTGAGGGGGAAATGCACCAAAGTGGTGACTGGTTTCAGCTTTGGAATGTAACAGCAGCATGGAATCCTTTTAGTTCCAGTTAGACAGGACCAACGAATCAGTCTAATAACAAATGAGTTACAACAGCCAAGGGGCTGCAAAAGGGTGTAGTCAATCAGTTATGCTCGTATGTGAACGTTGCACCTCTGGTGAATTGAATGAATCAAAAGTCAGAAGATGAAACTACTTACCCTGAAAATGAAGAGGAAAGAGCTGGGAGTGCTTATCTAGTTGTTCAAAAGGAATGAGATGATAAGGCGTGGTTCTATAAGCAAGACTCAGCTCTAATGGTCCACAGAACTGCCAATGATGACCTCCCAATTGATATAGCTCAAATTAAAGCCAAACATTGAGCACCTGATGACTGGCATTTCTCGTGTTCTGGGTTATAGGGTAGTGTTGTTCAACAGAATGTACTGACTACATTTTGTAACTCCTACTCGATCATCATCAGATGAAATGATCATTAGGTCGAATACCTAATGACTGAAAGGAAATAGTGATCCTTGCTTTCCAAGTTATGCTAACCACTACATTGTGTGATTTACACTTTGTACAACTGGAGATGATAACAAGGAATTGGAAAACTACAATGAAAGGGTGTAGCAACCTTTACTTTATGAGCTGTTGGGTGGTATTTTAAGGCACAATTATGTATTATATTATATGATTATCACCCAGTCATCTGAATATAGGATGGTTTGATGATTGCAAGATGAACAGGACTGAAAGAGTTTTGCAACTCTTATTTTCTAGGCTATTGAGCAGAGTTTCCCTACAATAGGTACTCCTAGGATATTGTATTACATATTCTTGATCAACTTAGCTTAAGATGGCTGGTGCAACTAGATATAATAGCTACTGTATTAATATCTTGCAAAACAGAAGATGATAAATAGAAATTCGAAAACAACGTTGAAAGTGCTACAAAATTCTTGATTTCCAAGCTATTTGATATATCAGAGTAGCAATAGCTCCATGGAAAATTCTCCATGATCTTTGTTACCAGTATAACTAAAAAATGAGAGTTCTGTTTTGTCTCTATTAATATGTATTATAGTAACAGCATAACTAATTAACCCAACCCTGACTTGCGAGATTATTAGCTGAAAGTTCTCAGTTGAGCTAGGTCAGTGATAATCTATTTCATGAAATCTGGAAAGAAAACGCTCGAGTTTGATGTCTTGCAGTTTGCAGAATATTTGTAAATAAAAGCTAATAACAGTAGCTGTGGAAAGGAAGCTGAGACGATTACAATGACGATTGGGTGGGATCTGGAGACAATTTGTTGAAAGCTATTAGTGTATATGATAACATGTAATGAGAATAACTTTATATGGCAATACACGTGTCTGAATAAATACAGTGTATGATCTCACACACACGCAGGAATGTTACAAGAAGTCATTCATGAGTGTTGTTTAAGATCAACGAATCAATTAGATAATAAGCACAATTATTAAGTCACGTTATGAATAGAAACATAGAATATGGCGTGGATGTTAAGATTTCGTGATATGAAGATAACTGTGATTACTGATCTGTAATGAATTTTTTGAAGACACGGATATTTTGCTTGGTTCTAATTAACATGTTTGACTATGTAAAATTATCAGTAGGTATGAAATTCATAAACAGTAACTTAAATGTCACAACAAATATAAACTTGGTGTACTCTCTGTTTTATTTCATTGTGATAGAATCATGCAGATTGAAATATTTAGAAAAGCACACAATTTTCTAAATATTTTCATAACATTGTTTTGGTATAAAGAGCAGTATAATATGAATGAAAGTGAAGTCTGAAACTGTACTAGAGAATGCGGAAAGTGAGACCCAACCAAATGACGAAACTTTTACTTGCACTGTTATTAGCACCAAACTTGGAACTGAGAGAAAGTCCCTAAAACAGGACAATAAAAGCGTTTATGAGCACTAATGGTCAAATGTCAAGGTTAGTGTTACCTAATCTCAGTCAATGTTTCATGGTATGTTGTCCATTGTCACAGGAATGGCAATAGAGGGCAGCATGACTTTATAGATATTTGTTAAGTGGCGATCCAATGAGAATGGCAGACAATATACCATTTAAAACTTTTCCTTGACCAAGGAAATTTGCATATTACTCTATCTGTAAAGGTAGTTTTTAAATACAAGTAATGATCGTAACCAGACGATATGGACCCATTTTAAATTACAAACCTGACTGACCTTTCGGCCAAATAGATTTTGCCAACCTTGAATTTTTAATCCATTTCTTTGGTAAGATGTTAAGATCAAGCTTTGGACCATGTTTTCTATCTTATTTTCAACTAGCCAGTGGTAATTTCATTCTTGTATGTGTGTGTCAAAACTCTGAGAACCTGGGTATGGAGAATCTATTTGAGGGCTGGGTCGTCCTGTTTGGCGAGGAGCTGAAGATGCTCTTATTTGCCACCTGGTAGAGCCCATGGGTGAGTAGGTGTTGCTGGTCTGATGCATCGGACTTTTAGGACCTCACTGAGATGTTGTTGGACTGACACTCAAGTGTCTGGAGACCAAGCCACCTTGGAAAGGGTGGAGCAATGACACTTCATTTCAGTCCTCTTCAGACAGAGTGCTGGAGCCACCAGTGAATCAGATGATTTCCATCTCCACGTCAATTATTGAAAACCTTCTAGCAGCTTAATATCTTCTTCCAACAGCCGCAACCAAGGGAAAATAGAGAAATATTGGACGTCTCAGCATCAGAAGCCCATACGCCAAAGGAGGATATCTTTCAACAACTAGGTGAAGGCATCAGATGTCTTTCCACCTACAATGGGGCCATTAGATCTGGAAGCCAAGAAAGAACTATCAAAGTTAATGTTGCTTCAAGGGGTGGCTGAGTGCTGGGTGGTCAAGGGAAATGCATCCATTGACACTCCATCA
>NW_013666397.1:111558-113152 GCF_000517525.1 Limulus polyphemus
TATACATTCTGGGTATGATGTCTGTTACCTTACCGACTGTGATTTGCACTGGATTTATTTTGTATTTTGTTTCAAGTATATTTAATGGGCAGTATTTTTCAGTGCATGTTAATTTTTTTTAATATTTTATATGTTCTCTCTTAGAAGGTATTTCTGAATCATTGTGTTTTGTCTTTGACTTATTTTTGCCGAAAGTGTCGATTTGATACATTTAATATGATGATTTTATACTTTTTCATTTTGTTACAGTTTTTGTTTGGTAGAGAGTTTTTATTATTATTGAACTGTGTTTTGGTTTTAAAATTTGAATGTATTAAAATGATGTATTATTGTGTTAACGGATTTGCGGTCATGCAACATGATATGCACTATGAATTTAAATACTACATTTATTTCAGTTATAACTAAAGGCCATTGTTAAAGGGTAGTTAACTTTCTGATGCAATTATTGCTAAACAGATTTCTATGTTAAATGTTATATATATGTATTTGTGTGTACTTACTGTATATCTGCGTTAAGAGGGTCAATTTTTAATATACGTGTTTCGTTGTCCTGTATATTCTCTGTTTAAGGGTATTTTTTATTGTATTTTTCTTTTTACATAGATAAATGTATACCTCAGAAGTGAAGTTAAAATATAAAATAAATTAGAACATTTAAAAATATAAAATAACATTTTTTTTCTAAGCACAAAGCTACACAATGGTCTATATTCTGCAAACCACAGATATAAAAAATTCGATCTTTAGCGTTATAAGCATTCAGACTTTACGCCGAGCCCACGGAGGGCATCGAATGAGGAAACGGTTACAGGGTGGTTCATAATTAACATATATCAATGAATAAAACTAAATTAATACAGCTTAAACTGAAAAGTAATGTAAAAATTCAAGAATGATATAACATAAATTAAAATATTACTTGATAAATATAACAGAAATATACTAAAATGCATACTAAGTAAGAAGTTTTTAAATTGAAACAGCATCAATAATAAACTTTGGAATGAAACCAGACTCACACATAATCAGAAAATAAACTGCAACTTAACAAAAAAGTATATATAGAAGAAAATCAAAACTGACAGAAGATGTCAATGGCCCCATAGAAGGCTGCCATTTGATTGAGATCTTACAATGTTCTCTTTGGTCTTCATCTTTGGAGACTTTTTGTTGGAAAAACTAGTTATCGTTTATCACCTGGTAGCCCATTATGCCAACTAACCAAAATCCAGGCCTTAACCAATTTGGTAGACTGGTACCATCTCCACTGTTGCACCACATAGGTTCTCTGGAATTGAGCCTGGTTATCTCGTCAGCAAGACTTCGGAGATTATGGTACCATCTCCACTGTTGCACCACATAGGTTCTCTGGAATTGAGCCTGGTTATCTCGTCAGCAAGACTTCGGAGATTATGGTACCATCTCCACTGTTGCACCACATAGGTTCTCTGGAATTGAGCCTGGTTATCTCGTCAGCAAGACTTCGGAGGTTAATGGTTATTGGTTCTTTGATCCTAGTAATAGCTGCCTCTCTTCGTTCCAGTATCGTACTTAAGTGTCGTAGAGACATACTAGTAGACTTAAATTCGTC
>NW_013666397.1:113202-118234 GCF_000517525.1 Limulus polyphemus
AAACTAGTTAACTACGTTACTCACCTAGGTAGTACCATATAGTACCAACTAACCAAATACCAAGACTTAACCTAATTGGTAGACTGGTACCATCTCCACTTGTTGCACCACATAGGTTCTCTGGAATTGAGCCTGGTTATCTCGTCAGCAAGACTTCGGAGATTATGGTACCATCTCCACTGTTGCACCACATAGGTTCTCTGGAATTGAGCCTGGTTATCTCGTCAGCAAGACTTCGGAGATTATGGTACCATCTCCACTGTTGCACCACATAGGTTCTCTGGAATTGAGCCTGGTTATCTCGTCAGCAAGACTTCGGAGGTTATGGTTATTGGTTCTTTGATCCTGAAATGCTTGCCTCTCTTCGTTCCAGATCGCTTAAGTGTCGAGAAGACATACTAGTGATTAAAATTGTCTCATTGGAAATAGGTATCACCTCACCATTATACTGGCCTGGCGTGAATCAGCTTTTCACGGGATAACAGACAGGGGCCCGATCCCTCTTTTTGGTAGTTGAAGTCCTAAAAATGGTCTGATCAGCAAATGAATATGTTTTATGGCAAGAAGGCTGTAATTTTAAATACTAAATTCCACTGCTGTAAATAAATTCAATAGATAATGAGATTAATCAGATGTTAGTGATTTAATCTTAAAATTTTCTCAAAGTCAAAAATTGTCATACATATGTTATTTATTTTCGGTATAGTAGAATTAAGGTATAAATTAGATTACTAATTTATATATTATACTGAAGGGTCTGGGTCGGTACATATACTATTGGTCAAGGACAGTACATGCAACCAGAAGACAATATTATGATGCTTGATCATCAGATGGTGTAAACCTCCTAACTACGGAGTTCGGCCCTTAGATTCAAATGATCTATAATGAGCAAGACTATATACACATTCAAATTATGTAAAATGAGCACGACAATATATAGTCTTTTATGTATTGATTCTATCATCACAGATGACTGTAAGAACACATTCAACTGACTCCATGTAAGTACCGTGGAAAACAGTTTGTACATTTAAAGGTGCTGTGACTCTCTATCTTTGACTTGTAGTATCCATTATTTCTGAGCTTTAAAACATCAGAATTGGGTGGTACCTGTTCCTCAAGTATTTCTGATTGATAACTTCTGTCAAAGGTCCATCCCTGTGGTACCAATACTTTATCCTTGGTCAAAGATAACGAACTTCATTCTTTGAAAGATATCATTAATTAAGAGGCAGATACATGTATCTCCACTAACACACTAATTTATCCCAACTCACCAGAAAAAAAGTCAATATTGACTAACTAGCATAATAACTTAATTCAGAATGCTTAATACACAGTGAGATCAAGCAAGACCTTAGCTGCACCAGAGTCTACTAAAATTCAACTTCATGTCTGTTTATGATCAAGAATATATATCAAATACACCCAAGTCCATGGTTATCCAAAATATTCACCACACCTCTGGATGCAAAGAAGACAACTGCAATTGACTGAGTTTGTTGTCAAGTCAAACTCAGACTACAATAATTTAAGCTAAATAGAGCTTCTTGCTATCATCCCTCCTGACCTCATAATCAAAAATGGAAAGTGGATTCATCTAGCCTGATGAGCAATAGGATATGGAAAATTTTGAAGCTGATAGCCTGTAAAGTCACAGTTATACCAGAAAACCTATCTCCAATATCCTAGACATTTTCTCTAGAGCCTATTTTGCTGTATTTGGGGCACAACCATCTCACTTAATCCTAAGATGTTTTTGATTAGATATCATGAATTTTTGTCAATACACGCCAACAAACCACAGCAAGTAAGAAAGTAACACTCAATAACAACCCACATTAGCTTTAGGATTGCAACCCTATTATTCGAAACAGACCTATACTTTACAGAAACAACCAGATTCTTTAAAATATATGGTGGGAGTGTTTCCTCTTTAAAACAGTATTAATAGCTTCCTTTATAGTACTACCATGGAATTTAGATTAATACTTTCTTGTCATCACCCCCATGCAATCGGTACAGCCGTATCAAGCATCATTATTTATGTTAATTGATAAAGCTCTAATATCGCTTGATGCAAAACGCTCTTCAATTAATTAGGACAATTTCATAAGATTTAATAAATTTGTGCTGAAAAGTTGGCAATCAATAATAACCGTCAACCTGTATGATTCTTTTGAAAACTTGAGCTAGAAATTGCTAATCTAGTTTGCTTGGCCTAACCAATACTTGTGTATCTGCACGTCCTTTCACCTTATAGTTTTGATGTTCTAAATCAGCTGTCTTTAATCCGAATAACAAAAAACTAAAATCGGCCCAATTTTACTCTTAGGTGAAGCAGTAGTAAAAAATATTAGACCGATAGATTACGTGAGTCTTTGCGTAGGCGAGCGCGAATATTTTCATTAAAATTTGAGCGTTTTTTTGTTGAATAACTTTACACATGTGACTAATATTTATACCAAATGAGACTCCTAATTGTAGGTTCAAAAGATCTATCAGTGTACAAAATTTGAAAAAATCCATAAAAGTTAAGTATGTTTCTCTGTCAAATAAAGTTTCCGTACTTTTGGGGCGAAGAAGAAAAAATAGAAAGAAACTCAATCAAAATTGGAGATGTTATATCTCAGGTATTTCTTAATGGATTGTCTTGAAATTTGGTGTGTGAAGTATGGGTCCAGTAGTTTGGATTACCACCGGCAGATATACAGAAGGTGGGAAATCGCTAAACTATCACCCCTGTTAATATCACACAGCAGTTGTTGTGGCCGCACGACACACTTCCGTGTGTCTTGATATCACACTAGGATTTTTCTGCATGTAAATTTATGCCATGCATCTTTCCTCAATTCCAATGATTTTTTAATAATTCACAATTTACTGGTGATTGGAATAAATAATGGTTGTAATAGCAATTCATTTTCACTTCACATGAAGTGTTATTTCATTTACAAATTACTAAGACATTATGTCATTTTTGCCGGCTACACATGAGCCTGCAGTTTGTACAGCTGCCAGTGTCTTGAGCATGTTCTAACAGGACACCACCAACTCTCATAACAAACATGCTGGTGTGGGAAGACAGCTTATTCCTGAACCATTTCATCTAGACATATCCTATCCTACAATTTTCCATTATGACATAATCACAGACTGTTTTGTGCCACTCTTGTGCTCTACATTTGTATCTGGGAATAATACATCCTCCAAAAGTGGATTCATTTGTAACTACTCGTTTCGGAAACTATGATAAGTCATATGACCACTTCAAATCTTATAGTAATTACAGTTATAATTTTCATGCCATAAAAATTCTCCACCAAAGAAGGCATATCATAACAATCAGTGGTCAGCTGAATGAACAGTTGAGGAAGCAACAAGAAGAGGTTGTTAGAGTACTAAAAGCGATAATTAGCAGCTTCAGTATTAGACAGCTGTGAGCTTTGAAATCATGGGTATCCACCTCAAACTTGTGATGCTTTTGAAGAAAAACATGGCATATTTAGATCAAACTGATTTTTCTTATAGCTATATGATAGATTCGTTGAATAAAGAAAATTCCAAAGATATCTAATAAAGAGTAGTTCTGAATTTATTTGACTTTGACTGACTTCGTGACAATGAAATAAAGAGACTGGACACAATGCAATACAAATTAACAATCCTTTATTAAATCACACAAATCACAAGCACTTATGAACATTTGACAAAGAATGATTTTCCTATTTATAGAATAGACAAGATCATAAGAACTTATTTAGGAGGAGATCAAAAATGTGTCAAAATTAACGATGTCAATGGCATTGCCTTACACTGGAAAACTTGGAATTTGAATAAGAAAACAATTACATAATATTTTTTGTAGACGTTACCCTTAAACAGAACTGACACTTATTTTCAAATTTCAAAGCAGGTTGATTTTTTTTTATTTAAATACAAGATTTCTACATAAATCATCTAATGTTGTTTATGAATTTACTTGTTCTAAATGCAATTCCATATATTTACGATCAACCACTAAGTGGTTATGAACTAGTATGCGAATCCACACAGTGACAACAAACCGAGTATAAAAGAGTATGTCATGCATACGTATAAGTAAAGTTCATTTCGTGGTATGGCCAAAAGTAACAACGAAAACAGTCTTCGTATTAGAGACACTAATGAAGTTGGTTCATCTATAAAATTATGTCTTATGCCACTAGTTACTCAACAACAATACCCTTCATAGGTGATATCTGACAATTTCAGATTCGTTGAAATACAAAAAAGTTCCCACACCGCTGCACTTATATTTTACCAGTAAAATTGTGTGATTAGTTTAATAGTTATGTTTCGTGATTAAATATGATGCCAAATATTTTCAAACATGGATATATTTTTATTGGTGCGTAGATTTTACTTTCTCTTTATCGTTTTCATTCCCCCAAGATAATGTGAGTAATTTTTCATAATATAACAATTAACTTTATTTATTACCAAGAGTTACAATCATTATGTCACTTAAAAACATGTAGGATCATATGAATTAAACGTGATAGCTTAAACCCTTTCACAAGACAAGACCTTCCCAAACCAGGCTGAACTGGTAAATTGTTTTAACAATCATGTATAATAATATAGGAACAATATATCGCGATCTTCAGCGAGAATCTTTAACATATTGTGGTATACGACTACGTGAAATTCGCCAAGTACATGATCACGTATGCTATATGTGTTTATTCTTTTATTCGTATTGCTATAAAGTATTGTTACGACAGCGGAAGTCAAGTGACGCTGGTAACACGTCATCAGATTCTCGAATCATCTTGACTTTTCCTGGCACCTCTAGTCTTTTCTAGGCGCCTTCTATTTTTGTATATTAGCCCGGCAAATAAAGCGGAGAAAAGATTGCAGAGAGATGATTGCAGATAGACAGATAATTGAGTCAAGCGAGCGGTAGTGACAGTAAGTAAAGTGTGTGAATCGTTGTGAATTATAGCGTGTGTTTAAGTGAAAGTGACTGTGGAAATTCTGTGTATTG
>NW_013666397.1:118284-129736 GCF_000517525.1 Limulus polyphemus
TTATATATATATATATAATGAGTATGTGATGGCGCTAATCTTAATTCCATCACTACTATTTATGAATTTTATTTGGCTTTTTACTTTCATTGCAGAATGATGGTGAACCATTTGACGTCCCTAACTTCTGAAATAAATCATATGCTAAAATTATAAAAAGCTAGGTATAACTCGTAATAGTTTTCAATTGAGTTCTTTAATGAATATATGAAAATACAAAAATGTCAAGATTAAAATTACTTTAACCTAAATATGACATGTTTATCTAAAGTTTCAGAAGGTTTATTGCAGTACATATAAGTCCGTTGCTAGAGTTCTTAACAAAGGTATGATATATAGGGTATCATATTTCAGGAAATCTAAAAGATTTCACTTAAAATATTATAATATTCAATTACGTATATTTTTCTGAATGACTGTAAAAATAATAAGGTCACGCTTAAATCTTTTAATTTTACAATAACAATAAATCACTTAATCAATCTAGACTGTATTATAACATTTAGATAGATATTAAATTTTGAATTTCAATAAAAGTTAAATAAAAAATGTAAAACTATTTGAAGAGGTATCTTCACAGTTAAAAAATAAGTGAATTATATAATTAACTTCCTGATGGCCTGGCATGGTAAAGTGGTTAGGGCGCTAGAGTCGCAATCTGGGCACATTTAAAATTTTAATTTCTTCTTCTTCAAAACATAAATTTGAGGATTATTTGTTGTTTTTAAAGAATCATGAAAACAAATATCAAACTAAAAATATTGCATGATAGTAATGAACTATTTACTAGTAATAGAACTCAAATAAGTGAAATAGTGATGTCATCATTAAACAGTTATAGCTTTTAGAATAAACCCCATAATCATAATAAAGAGGATTTGTTTTCTCTGTTAAAAGAACGTGCACATTTAGTGGCATATGATAAATCTAGCATACGTGATCACGCACTTGGCGAATGTGATGTAATTTTATATCACAGAATGTTTGGGATTATTGCTAGATTAAGTGATGAGAAAAGCTTACGTATAAAATAGACGTTACTGATTAACAAACTTAAACCAGAGCTGATCGATATGTGTTCAGAAACAAAATTATAAAAACTGATATATAAAAGTAGTTTTCATTAAACAATTATACATCTTACATTAAGCCATAACAAGTCATAATACAATGTGTAAATTAATGTAAACTAATTGAATTACCTAATATTTTGTCTTCATGTTTACGTTGTTGTTACTGGTTACTTCTTTTAGAAAATAAAACGTCACATCGCTTTCTTCATAATCGGTTCTAACTTCCAATACTACTGAATCGCATTCTAAATTATATCTTTATGCTGTTCTAAACCCAATTAAACATAAAACTCGACCAAACAGAATAAAGTGTAGAGCGTCCGTGCTGTTGGTTAAAATCGACACATACTATTAAAGTAGGCGTGAACGTACTGTCCGGTTTTAGTTTGGCAGACACTATAGAAGACAAACGATTTAGAAAATAATAGTTAACAATTTGATCAACAACCTATTTTATTGCTGGTTAAGTCCCTTTTTTAACTTTATTTTCTGGCTGTTTGCTTTAAAATCTAAACAGTATATCATCAAGGAATGAAAAGTTTGATCTTAATGAATAAACACAATCCAGAGAAACTTAAATGTAAAAAATGAAGTGACTATCGTTGGCTCAAAAAGTGCATTATGTAGTTAAATCCAAAACTTCAAATAAAATGATTAAAGTACTTTTGTTTCACTTTAGCTCAAAATTAATGATCTACGTAACAAAAGATATAGCGTTATTTTAAACATATTTTCTTTCGCCAGATGTTACTGTAAAACTAGAATTAAACTTTGTAAAGAAACTCTAGAAAAAAGTTTTCAAATGAAATATCTTATTATCCTCATTTGGAGTTAACCATTCTTGTCATGTGAACATCAATGTTGTTTATTAAAAATCATGTATAATTATATCATAATTGATTAGTTTATAACAAACAAATGCGTATAGCAAACACAGAGTGTCAGCTTTTTTGAATGGAAAAATATATCCTAAACCATCAAAAGAGCCAAAATTTCTGCATTAGTAGATTTATTTTAGTAAATCCTGTCAATAAAATTTTAATCATGTTTGTTTGCTTATAGCAAACATTAATAATTTTCATTTAAATATCCATAAAGTTTTTGAATATAATGATAACTTAGATAATAACAAAAAATATAACCGACCTAAGAGACATCCATGTTTTTCTTCTTCTATCCTTATATCCATAGAAAATAAAGGGGCCTCACTTTTCTTTTTTTCCTTTCAGCAGTACAAGTAGGGGAGACTTTGACGTTTCTTGTACGTTTGTACATTCTGTTGGATAATTTAGTAGGTTTGTTTTTCCTAGTGTTTGTCCTCACTGTTTTTGTTTTAAAATAAGGCCCTTTCTTCCTCATTTGTTTTTTTTGTTGGTTTTTAATTACACTGTTTTGGGGAAGCTTTGGCCTCACCCGCTGTGGAATTTTTGACGAGTGTGTCTTTGTTTTTTCAACTAAATTAATAGATTTTGGTTCTTTGATAAAGTTATAATTTCTTATTTCCTTACCATCCTTACGAGGTCTTCGCTCTTTAATAAAAATAGGTAATTTTGATTCTTTAGCAAGAATAGGAGATTGTGGTATTTTAACAAAAGTGAGAGATGATTCTTTTTCAAAAGTAGAAGTTGGTGACTCTTCGACGAAAGTCTTAAGGTTAGGTGTCGAGGGCCTGAAAACTGTAAAAGTGTCTACAAATCGCACACTTCTTCTGGATCTTGTCGGTTTCTTCTGCGTAAATACTAGGTTAGGATTCTTGTTTCTATCAAAAGTGCCTTCTACATTAGTTGTCAAGGTTGAGATATTTTGAGAAACATTGACTGGGCTCATTCTTGTTACCTGTGAATTATCTTTTTCTTCGTTTCCTTGATTTTTAGGCTTACTCTTGTACACTGTGTCTTCCACTGAGGTCACGGCAACTGCTGCTTCGGGTGTCAAAGGTGTAGAGATAGTAGACGAATCTATTTCGTCTTCCACGGCGTCCTCTAAACTTTTGTCATTCCAAAGGTCCCTGATGACATCATCTTGTACATCACAAAAGTAACTAATAAACTGAGGCTCTAATGTCCAGTTTGAAGCCACAGAAGGGTTTAGCATTAATCGCTTTTTTCCCCACTGATACCAGATGTATCGTTATAAAGTCTTAGATGAAGTCCTTCTGCAGTAGCATATAATACTGGAGTTATAAAGTTGACTTCCTTGGCTTTAACCTTTTTGGCCTCTGTAATAATTTTCTTTTTTGTGTTTCGTTTCTTGCGGTCAAACAGCCTTGGAGACAAATCACCCACAGAAATAGTTTTGCAACAACAAAACAGGGATAAAAATTTCTGTCTGAAATCCTTCCTCTGCCAGAATATTGTCAGTGGAAAAGCTAAAGGAAAGATGAAGCGCATCCAAGTGAATGCAGTGTCCATGTTCGATGTCTGCTCTTCGAGTAAACCAGTTAGATTCAGGGATTGTGGAGGCAATTTAGTGGTGTTATAAGATTGATGCAGCTGACTTCCTTGCTTTACTACGATAAAGGGAACCTCGAGCAACAAGTAAAATAAAATTATCAGAGCTACTAGCTTCGTGCTAGCCCATTCTCCCCACAGAAATGTTTCTTGGAAAAAGAGCTCCGTGTAGGTGAGATCCTGTCGTTTGTTCTTCTTTCCTTGACGCTCTTTAAATATCCTTAATCCAAGGTATCCCAGACAAAGAAGGCTTAACAAAACCGGAAAACAGTAACAGATAACTGTAAGTGCAATGCTGTATTGGAACCATTCATTGTCTGCCATACTACATGCATATCGTGCAGGGAACACGCGCACTTCGATCAGTTTCATTAAAAAAGGTAAGCCGATCAAGGCACCCGCCAACCACAGTATCACCATAGCAACAATTTGTTTCGGTACCGTTAATAAACGTTTAAATGCTAGCGGGCTCCATATTGCTGCCCATCGTTCGATTGACATCAAAGTGATCCCGAAGGTGAACTCTAGTGTTGTAAGTTGCACAAAAAAGGTATTTATAGAGCACATTTCTGATCCTAAAGTCCAAGAGTTTCTTGTAATATAATACAAAGCTAACATCATGTTACATAGACACTCCACAAGACAAGCTATCGCTAGATTTAAGATAATAATATTAAAAGCTAGTCTTCGCAGACTAAAGCTAGAAAAATATGTCACAATAACAAATATATTAGCTGTGAAAGCAAATAGACACATCAAAGCCAGAACAATTGATACTACCAACGGTGTGTTGTTACTTTCAAGACGAGAATGTGGTACTGTTGCATTCGAAATCTTGATATGAAACGTAAGGTTTAATCCTAATATGGACGTATCTTCAGTTTCGTTGTTCATTTTCTTTTCTCGTTATCTCGCGTGCAGAATATATACCTGAATGTTTAACTTCTTTAACAAATTGCTTATTTTGAATTCATTTAATGTTTTAACGACAGTATCTGTCAGTAAACTTCTCTTCTAAGCGGATTGTAATCCTCTACCAAGTTCTGTTATTTCACCATCTGTTGGCAAAAACACTAAACACGTGACAAGGTATCCAAGCTAATAAAGCAATCAATATTGTATGTACACTTCACATGATCCACAGAAGAATTTAGGTTTGCGATGAAAAGGCTGGAAATGCTGGCAAATGTAAATTTAAATTTATTTGTTAAATATTGATTTTTTATAATATATTTTGTTTTGAATAGTCAACTTAAAGATAAAACAGCGGCTATTAATTTTGTGCCCAGTTATGAAATAAATTGTTTGCTATCTTCACGAGTTTTATTCATAATTTTAGCTTCAGATAAAACAAAACTCAGGTAAACTTTGCTTAAACCTGTAAATAGATATCATCTAGATTTCATAAATGATGTCAAGAAGCTGTATAGGTTAATATTTCCACTTCAGTCAAATTCAACACAAGTCGGATAGCAAACGTCTACTCAATTCCACGAACGGATCTTCCACATACTCTTGTATTCCCTACATATATCAATAAACTCTCTAGTGAGGACACTCAAATTTTCAGCATACTTTTTCGTTGTACCTAAGTCATATGTATCCTTGAAACCCATACATGCAGTTTTGAGTCATGCTCTTGCTCTTTAAACAATTCAAACTAAATAACTCTAAAATATTTCTCTATGCTTAATGTTTTTCTTCATAAACATCCTTAAATTGTATAATAATAATTTCTGCAAGATTTTTTTTCGATAAAACAAGTTGTATTTTACCTTGTGTTTCATGAGAACATGTTTCAGTTCCGAAGCTGTCCTTAGAACCATTTCTTTCACTGTCAGTAATGCTCAGCCTGATGGCCATAATTACAAAATATCATTTTGTTTGTATAAGTATTATTTTGTATAAGTTTGTGAAACACAATCCAATTTTGTTCATCTGATAACCACATTTACACATTCCTATGGAAAATGGTAAATATAAATTTTGCAACAACTGGACATCAAATACAGCTGAAAAGTCCTGCTAGATTCTACCTTGATAATCAATAACGAAAAAAATGGGAGTCAGATGAAGCATCTTCACAAAAATCTATGTTTTCACCACCAGTCAACTTATTCACTATAATCCCTAAAATACCAAGGTCTTGAGATCGTCTTAGGTTTTACTGAAGGTTCTCTCTTGTTATAAAGCTAACCTGACCTGCAGGTGCCACATCTCTTCCTCATAGTCAGGAGGTTGCTCTACGTCTCAACCAATGTTCTTCTATACAGGGCCTAAGCCTCGATTCAAATGGTGGCCATTTTCTGTCAGAGCCTTTTCAGCACTGTAATCTGCTCAAAAAGTGAGCAGTTTGTAATAATCTTAGGTGGCTTAGTTGGAAACTTTACCCTATGCATCTTCTGGGATACATTGGCCAGTAGTGCCTCAATGATGACTGCCTCGTATGTGCTCCTCCTTGTCTTTATCATCGAAACCTCCGCCATCAAAGTTGAACTCCCTTCATTCACCTGGAACGATGGACGATAGGGTAATGGTGGTGGTGGCAAAGACTTGCGAGCCAGCTATCTCGCCTTTATGGCTGCAAAGATAGTAGTAACATCCACAGTTGATAATAAATAAATTTAGTATTCCGAAAATTATGTAATTTCAAAGTCCACATTCAAGGGAGGTCCAGTTCAATTTACACTTTGATCAACGTGTGTTATTGGATTATACTAGTTTCGGAGAATTCCACTCCTCATCAGTAACCCTGAAATTAAAGAATTTTCAGAATACTAAGTTTATTTATTATATCTGCTATTGTGTGGCTATATAATGTGAAGAACTGAACAGTGGCCAATGAAACTTTTTCTTCACTTCACCTATCCAGTGTACATATTTTTCTCATAGTGACTACAAAGCACATTCACACCAACAGTATGTTTGATACTTTTCACTATGATATAGGTTCTGTTTATCTCTTTTTTTGGTGCTGATTCTTGTTCTCGGTTTCGAAATTGAGCTCCGTTTTTTTTTTCATAAGCACTTATAGACATCGTTTTATTAGCAGGTTTATCCCTCAGCCTTTCTCAGGGCTACTAAAACGATAGCTGCACGAACTCCTACGAAAGCAAGACCAGGTGTCACCACTAGATCGGCCGGTCAATCTTTGTCACCCGATGAACTAACAACGATGCTGGAAGCAGCTATAGACGACACGGCATCTGATTTATACATCAACTAAGGACATTGCCGATGATGACTTCACGACTGACTCCAACCCATAACTACTGCTTCAAAAGAACAACGACGGCTTTGCTATGGTCAAAAAGAAAAGAAAAAAGAAGTTAGCACAGGTAAGTAAAATTCCAGTTAGTGGTAATAAGGATAGCAATTAAGGAAACACGAACCACTGAAGATATGAAAAAAACACCACCACTAGTAACAAACAATACAACATCCCTGCGTTAATCATCGAAGGCATCCCACTTACACAACACAATTCACAAATAGACACTGAAATTATGAAACTCTTCACTGGCTTTAACTTCAAGGACATACGCAGACTTCCGAAAGGTGGTATACTACTCAAGTGCTCTTCCCCTATGGATTACGCACACACATCTTAGCCCACTGACCAAACACAGCTTTCGATAGTAACACATCTATACACCCACTTAAATGAACTTCGACATCGAAGATAATGAAATCACTGACGAACTATTAAAGGACGGCTGCACACTATTTTTCAAAAAATATTCAACAGAACCAGCGAAAACACCTGCCAGACAAATTTTGCAATGCTTTAATTGCCAAAAGCTCGGGCACAGCAAACCTTACTGTACTGCTCCCCCTAAATTTGTCAGGTACTCATGCCCCCACGATGTAGCCCAATGCCCGAACAAGCGTAACCAGGTTACCTGCGCTAACTGTCAGGGCCCCACGCTGCCAGCTATAGAGCCTGCCCTAAATTCACGCAAGTATGGAATAGAGTTCTTTTTAGAACTGGAAAGACACAACTACCTCCAACCACGACACAACCTACAGATTTCCCACCTCTATCCCAAGCACAACGCCGCCACTTCTTGAAACACCACTACAATTCACAAACATACTTCCATTACCACACCCCATCCCACAGCTCCACCAAACACAAACACTTTTGCGAGCATAACTCGCCTACAGCAACACAGCCACAATAACATACCAAGTTCTACTAACTACGCTGACTTCATTGTTAACTTGCTGTCAATATTGATAGAACTCAGCGAATTCCCGGTCTTTTCAACATGTGCTGAATGTCTAGAAGCCCTTTGCGTAATTGCTAAGCGTTATTTTCCCCTACCGAATCTCAAACCAGACCACATATCACTCAGGATAAACCAAAGTACACAACATATTCAGACACAATAAAAAATAATGCACCTTAATTGTCAAGGTGATCTTATCACCAAAAAACTCGAAATACTCAACCTAAATAATCAAGTTAAGACTGACATCATAATTATATCAGAAACCTTAAGTAAATAAAACCAAAATGCCAACATCTCCCGTTTTAAACCTTACTCTTCACCCCACGCACAAACCAACAGAGGAAAAGTATTTTTACTTTAAAAAGAACATAACCAATATAATATCAATAGAGGAAAATTTTAAATCTAATATAAATATCTTCTGTAACATACGCATAAACAATAGAATAACGATTCCCATAGTAGCTATTTACTGTTCCCCATCAAAAGACATTGATACAAATTACCTTCAACAATGAATGTCAAGAAATCCACAACCCCTTATCATAGGTGAAACACACAAAGAGGAATAATTATCCGAGAAACAACATGTCTATTATAAATAATAACAAACCCACTCACTATCACTCCCAATAAACACATATGGCGTACTCAACTTGATAATAATCCCGTCCACTCTAATAACTAAAATAACAAATTTCACAGTTTATCAAGAACTCTCGAGCGACCACTTTCCTATATCGTGCACAATTCACACTCGCATACCCCCGACACCACCGGAACTCCCACCAGTTTACAACTACACCAAAACTGATTGGCAAACATTCAACAAAACACTTAATGCTCACCTACCACCAATAATCACATGCATAAACAACGAACCAGACACATAGGCAGAAAACGTAAAAGCCATAAGCAAAGCTACAGCCGACACCACCCCATTGGTCTCAAGACAACATTAATACACTCACTGGACACTAACACCTCAAATACACGCTCTAATAATAGAATGTAGGTGTTTCAGAAAGTAACATTACATTTCACGAGATCCCGCCCTTAAAACTCAGATAAATAGATTAAATGCACAAATAAAACAAAACATTAAAAAAAACCAATTGGCTCGAATTCTGCAATAATTTAGAAAATTCTCAAAGTAAACCTAAAGATATTTGGAAAAAAAATTAAATCTTTATTTTCTAACAAAAACAACAATTAGTTGTTTCACCTAATAACACATAATAACGTTACGGCTAAAACAGATACAGATAAAGCAAACCTACTAGCAGACTATTATGAAACCTCCTTTATCAATTTAAATTCTCCAAATTTTGATACCCAACATAGTACCGAAGTAAACTACTTTCTCAACTCCAACCCCTTTACTCCATGCTTCCCAGCAATCAACTCACACGAAAACATAAAAAACAACCACCAGAACCAAATAAACAGAAAATTTACCTTTAAAGAACTAAAATTAACATAAAACGTTTAAAAATTCAGCCCCCGGGCATGACGGAATTAGAAATATCATAGTTAAGAAAGCCTCAAACTTCTTACTACTTCACTTGACTAACATCATAAACCTGTCACTATTCAGTCGATATTATCCAGGCACGTGGAAACAAGCCATCATTACCGTTATACCCAAAAACAAACCAATAGATCCAACCAAGACATCTTCCGCCCCATTAGTTTGCTAAGTTGTCGTGGCAAGTTAATAGAGAAAATTATATCGAACAGACTTTTATATTTTTGCGAAACAAATAACCTACTATCAGATTTTCAAAATGCGTCAAGGAAAAAGAGACAAACAATAGACTACCTTACACGATTAACCGAATCAATATGCTGTTACGACAGCGGAAGTCACGTGACGCTATTAACACGTCATGAGATTCTCGAAGGATCTCGACTTTTCCTGGCAACTCTAGTCTTTTCTCGGCGCCCTCTATTTTAGTATATAAGCCCGGCAAATAAAGCAGAGAGATAATTGCAGATAGACAAATAATTGAGTCAAGCAAGCGGTAGTGACAGTAAGTAAAGTGCGTGAATCGTTGTGAATTATAGCGTATGTTTAAGTTAAATTTACCGTGGAAATTCTGTGTATTACAAAGTTGTATCGAGAAAGAATAAACTAGTTTTAATTAAGAAAGGACTTGTATCGCTGAAGTTTCTCGGAAATAATTTTTACGGAAAATTATCAAACAAGCAGATATGCAACAATACAAATCATTTAATAACAATCAAGCCATAATAGGTATATTTCTGGATGTTAAAAAAGCATTTGACAATGTCTGGCACAATGCCATAAAATATGCATTACACAAGTTGAATATTAATAACACAATAATCAGATTGATATCAAACTTTCTAACGGATCGATCAGCTAAAGTTAAAGTCATCGACACATTATCAACAGCATTCAATATCATGGCAGGAGTTGTCGCATTGATCTGTCATTTCGCCTCTCCTATACATCTTATTTGTCAATTCCATTCCCTGAATTAACATATACATACCACTCCCAATATACCGATGACATAGCAATCTGGAGCATATCTAGAAACACACTCGCGTCCAAAATCACTAAATCTAATTCTCAAATGGCGAGTGATACTTAATCCAACAAAAACACAAACTTTAGCCTTTTACAGAAAATTATGTAAACATATGAAAACTCAGTTAGCCTCAGTTAGCAAACGTATCAACTACATCAGACTAATTGCACGTAAACACACGAAATGCACCCCCCACAACAGGCATGAAAATATACAAAACATTTGTTCACCTACTTACAGAATACTGATGTCAAATAACCTACAATATGTCAAAAAAATAATATAAAAAAATTACAAATCCAACAAAACAAAGTGTCATGATATAAAAGGCTCTTTGGTTTAAATATTTGTGATTACTTTATTTTTGTGAGTGAATATTTTATTATTGTTTAGTTTTTGTTATAATAAGAGTTAAAAGCAGACGATTGTAGGAAGTTTTGTTAATAATTCATTGACGTCGAAAATATAGAAGGAGGACAGACGAGTAAGTGATAAAGATATAAATAGCGTGAGACGAGCGGAAAGAAGCATGCATGTAATAGCAAAAGAGAATATAGTTGGTGTGAAGTTAACTACCGTAGAAGGGATAGGCCTAACGTTTAATATGTTAGAGTGAAACTAACAGTAGAAATGAAGATAAGAAAATTCATTTTATTCCGTCAAAGCGTGGTTCTAAAGTAATTGAATCAGCTTGAGTGCACTTTGACAAAAGAAACAGAGGATCTCAAATGAAAGAAGACCAAACGATTGCGGTAACTCGCACTACAATTGTAAGTGAATCACAGAGAATACTAGTGCGATAGAAATAGAGAAGATAGTTCGGCTTATCAACTGAAATTCGAAAGTAATTGAATAGGCCTAAGTGGATACTTGACAAGAAGGAGAGAACGACATATACAGTATTTATGATATGCCCATAATATCTATAGTGTTGAAGAATTTATTGTACATACGTTAACTTGTGCTGAATGTATATATTATTTTGAAAACATGTAAAGTGCGTGCTGTTTATTCATCGTTGAATTTATCGCTAACAACTTCACAGACACCTACTGTAGAAAAAATCCTAAGCCCAACAACAACATAATATGTATTTATACTATTAAGAAATATAACTAAAAGCTTTTCTATTTGAC
>NW_013666397.1:130686-142857 GCF_000517525.1 Limulus polyphemus
TAAAGTTTTGTCGGAACGAAGTTACGGAAAGTTAATTAACAAATGGAGACGTAACAATATAATTTATTTCAAATTCTGACACAAAGCAATAAGATTAGCCCTAAGCCTTCCAACATTTCCAGTGCCAACCCAATGGCAGATGGGGCAAGCTTTCTCATGTCTGATGCATTGGCAAGCAAAGCATCTTTATCCATAGGATCAGTTATGGTGAAAATCAAGCCAGTCCTGAAATCCTAGTTTTGGCATCTTTATTGGTTATCCTGTTGATGAAGCCCTACTCAGCTTGAAGAAAGCTTCATACTTTTAGAATGACAAGACCTGGGCAACAGAAGAAAGAAGGGCTTCAGAAAAATTATTGGCAATAAGCAGTATACCCACTAGCTATTCAAAGTTTAGAGACTGATCATAGCAAAAATTTACCTTAAATACTGAAAGTTCTGATTCAAATATAAGAATAGACAAATTTTAATTGTTCGAAAACTAAGTTGGGTGCATAGGGTAACGAGGGTCATAAGTGCAGTTAGAAACATGAACTTTGATTATACCACTCTTTCCACCATCTACTTATCTTGTAGACAATGACCAGTTAAAGTAAAAAGAAATTGATTCAATACTGTAACAGGTTCCCAAATTCTTAAACTAACTTAGGTCAAGCACGATTAATCATTACCTTGACCATTTGCTTCTGCCAATGCTTCCATTATCTTTCCTAAGGTGTGACTAAGAATATCATATCACAAACAGATAAAACACTGGGTATACAAAGTTTAGATTATTTATTATATCTAAGTTACTGTTTGTTAATTTCAGTGCATCACAACTTTCAGTTTATGATTATATAGATCAGTGACTGTCCTAACTTTTGATGATCAAGCAGTCACACCCATATTAATCAAGAGGTGGACATTGTCAACTCATCCATCAGTTATAGCTAACTGTCCATTGCCTTTATCTTTGGGAACTCCTCATGTGACTCTTCATAGGCTATCAGATAAGTCTCTTCAGCTCTTTCTCTCACATCAGATGAGTCAGCATGAATCGAGACGTCATCCTCCTCTGACTCATTAGTCCATTTCTCAGACTCTTGGTCAAACCAGGGCACCAAGGCCTCCTCTGTGATTTATTAATGCAGCTTATCGATATGTTCCACGAGCTTTTGTATCCCTTATGTACACTTTAAATCAAATAATAGACTACCTTGTCAGAGTATCAGTTATGAGCCAATCCAGTTGGATCCCAGTTACACCCATAATTCTAGCATGTATCACAATCAGACACAATCTCCGCACTGAAACATTATTTCTTTTACTGTCCAGTCATAATACTTATTTTGTCATCAAACAGCCTTCTCGTGCACGCCAATCATCATAAACCTTAGCTATTTCAAATATTTCTGTGGATATTGTGGGATGTATTACATCACATCAACATGGATAAATATTCCTCACCCAAAAACGAACAAGTTAGGCAAACAGCCTGCTAGGCCCTGTTCCCTTGCTCTATATGTCATTATCATATATGGGAAATGTTTATTCCAGTAGGTTCTGTAAGGATTAATAAACATTGCAAGCACATGCTTGGTAGTTTGTATTATCCATTATGCCAAACCATCAAACCCAATACTTTACACAAATCTGCACACAACTATCTGATGAAATTTATTTCCTGATTCACGTGAATTGTTTCCAGTGCTCTAAACTTTGATCTGTATTATAATGTCACAGTTAGTCCTACTTTTCATTAGTAAAGAGTGACTCAGGTGCAGTTGGTGACTTTGACGAGCTTCCCTTTAGTCTGTCACTTTAAAATTGGGGATGGTTGGCACAGATAGCCCTCGAGTAGCTTTGCATGAAGTCCAACAAACAAACAATATTTTTTGTCTCCACTGTAAGAATTTCTACTGCTCACATTTTCACAAATCATACACTACATATTACTCTAGAGTTATTTACTTTATAACGACATAGATAGACAAGAATATTTTCTTATACAATCATGTTTAGCCATTGGTTCTCTCTTGTTTGGAGGCTACATTTGTATGTATTATCAAACCCATGGAAGCCCCTCAACACAGTGTCAAGGCTTTATATATGTGAGATGGGATTCTTTGACAGTAGGTGTCTGTGACATGTTGACGATAAATTCGAACAATAAACAGACAGCACACAATCCATTTGTTTTAAAATAATATATATTCAAAACAAGTCAAACGTATGTATAAAAACTCTTTACATGATAGGATATCACAATCATATCTAAAACTCTAAATAATTATTTCTTGTCAAAAGTCCAAACAGGCTGATTCAATTACTTTAGAATCCAATTTTTCTCTACTCTGTTTCTTACTACACAATTTGCGATAAATTCATTTACATTACCCCGTGAGTTACCACAGTTGTATCCAGAACTTTAAATAATTGTCTCCTTTTCGTCAAAGTCCATACAAACGGGTTCAATTACTTTAGAACACTCTTTGACAAGACAAATCATTCTCCTTATCTCCGTTGAACTGTAAAACTCACTTTAAATTATCGTCTGTTACAGCTAAACTAACATTTATGCAGTCTAACTTAACTTCACTTAACTTCTTTTGTTGATTACCAGAGCTTTAAATAATTGTATCTGTTGTTAAAATACAGCTGTGAAGTACATTATAGAAATCACCCATTAAGTCTAATCACTCACGCACCAGCTAACTTCATATTTTCTTTCACTAACTAACCAAGAAAGTCAGCCTGAAGTACTATAAGTAGTGCAAATTAAATATAAGTAAGTGAATATGGCTATTGCTGGTGTAGACACTACTATAGATGAGGGTGGCGCACACCCTAGAGTTAATAGAAGGGCTGATATTAATGTTGAAGCTGCGGCAGATCAACCCGCACAATTAGGTCCATGTGGTGCTATGCACTTAACGGGCGGGCGCTATACAGGTGTTTCACGGTAGGGTCGACGAGGATGTCGAGAGTTGTATAGACACTTTAAATGAGGCTAGGATTTCGGGTTGGACCAATGTTCAAAAAGCATATATTTTGAGACTACGAACAGCAGGGGAAGCAAAACGTTATATTAGGACTTATGATGAACTACGTGAGACTGCAGCTTTCCAGTATCTAGCATATAGATTAACATAGGAATACAGAAAGTGAGAAACACCCAATACAATTTTGACACAGATACGTAATTTAACTCAGTAGTGACGCGAGTCAGTCAGAGTATTTGACCATAAGTTGCAAGAATTAGGAAATACATTACGCAGAGCCTACAGACATCCAAATGAGCTTATGATTCAAGACACTAAAATCTGATTATGAGTGAGGTTTGCTTAGCAATGCAGCCTGCAGCCATATAAATGAGGCAAATAAGCAAGATGCAACTTTACTAGACTTGATTGAGAGAAAACAGATATATAGACCTCAACACTCTGTAGTAACTGTAGTAAGCAAGGATATAGAACTGGCAGAGCAAGCTGTCAGGATAAGCATAATAAGCCCAATGACTTACAGTGTTTTAGATGTGGCAAGGTTGGTCACTTAGCAAGAAACTGTTCCAAGAAATAGGAGAGAAATGAGTAAATAGCATGTTTAAATTGTGGTATCAGAGCTAGAAATTGTAGATACCTACAGAAAACAGAAAAGCTCCAATGGCTGGAACTTTTAGAAGAATGTTTCCTAAAAGCAACAGTAGTCCTACACTTACTGTAGAATCAAAAAACGTAATCCCCTCTGTGACTACCAAATGGAAGTAGAAGTGGCTCCAGCAGTATGGAAAAAAGATTGACTGTCCGTAGTATTAATGAAGTGATATTAAAAGATCCCTCCTCCAGTTAGCAAAATGGTCATTACTGTTACAGGATTATGATTTCGAAGTAATACATAGACCAGGTAGAGTAGGAAATGCAGAAACTGGGGAAAAACAGGCAATTAACAAAATATAAGAAGAAGAGTTTGAAAATGAGGACGATTTAGAAGTAATTTGGGATTTAGATCATATGATTAACGAACAAAAGAAAGATGAACTGATAAATATCCTACGAAACAGAGTATTACAGGGAGAAGATAGAGACTACATGTTACATTCAGATATCTTGTGTGAAACTAATAACGACAGAATATTACAGATAGTTGTACCACATATGAACACATATCACGACACACCATTTGCAGCGCATTTAGCATTTGCAAAAACATGCAGTAGAATAAGTAAAAGATTCTTTTGATTAAATATGAGGAATGACATTAAAGATGATTGTGATTCATGCATAGAATGACAGAAACGAAAAAGAGCCCGCACTTTAGGAATGCTCCCTTACAAAGAATGAGGAGTTTAACCATGCCCTTTCAGTTAATAGCTATGGACATATTAGGCCCATTGCCTACATCCTATGCAGGAAACAAATATGTGTTAATAGTCGCAGACTAACTAACTAGATTTCCTGAGGCAATATGCTTATCTGATCAAAAAGCAGAGACGATCACCAAAGCTTTTGTGAAGAACATAGTAGCTAGACATGTACTATACAGTAGTTATTAACAGATAGAGGCAATATCTTCATTTCTAAATCAATGAAGGAAGTTTATAAGTTACTAGGTGTCAAGAAAATTTAAATTATTGCTTACCATCCAGTTGCCAACGGATTAGTAGAAAGATTCAATAGAACTCTATTAAACATAATCTCTCAATACTGTGAGAAGGATCAGAAAACTTGGGATGAACAGGTTCCTTTACATATTGTTAGCATAGAGAAGTGCTGAAAATAAGTCTACTGAGGAAAGTCCATTCATTCTATTACATGGTAGAGATGCAATGTTACCTATGCAGGAGTGACTAGCCCCTAGAAAAGTAAATCATGATTACAAAGCAGAATTATTAAAGTGGATGCAGTTAGCATTTGAGTTAGCAAACGAGCATTTAACAAAAGCTGATGATCATAGAGAGAAACAAGCAAATAAGAAGGCTCAGACTAGAGAAATATGGGTAGGGATTAGGTATTGTTGTACACCCTTATTGTTGAAAAAGGAAACACTAAAAACTGGCAAAATTATAGAAAGGACCATTTACAGTCGTCAAACAAACAAGTTCAGTTAATTTTGAAATTCAAGAGATTTATGGAAAGGGTAAACAGTTAGTGCGTGTTAATAGATTAAAGAAAATAAAAGGTTATAAACCTTACCAGTACGAATGTATGGCTGATGAAACCAAGGCAGATGATTAAAATTAGAACTTAGAATTAGAAACTGATAACTCAAGTAAACTTGACTTATCTTTTGATGAGGAAGAAATAATAGAGACATATAAAGAAACCCCAGAGTTAGAGGACAATAGTGTCCTATTAGGTGAAGAGGTGATAACAACAGGGGGTATTCTAGTTAGTAATATTGATAGTGAGAGTAGTGTCCCAGTAATTGAGGATAATATCTCGAGTACCCCAGTGACGACACAAGCTTATATAACCTTATATCACGCGGTCCTGTATCAACTCAGCCCGAAGTTACCTCTACAACTAGAATGAGACGAGTGAAGTTCAATCCTAGGGTAGTAGTGCACAAACCCAAGAGTGACGTGAAAGTAGTAAATACTGAATCTAATAACAAAAGAGACAATGTATTAGAAGCATTTGATAATATGATAAACTATTTAAAAGTTATAATTAAGTTAAGTAGGATAAGTTGTATATGAATATATTTACATATGTTATATATAGTTTATGAGGTACTTTTATGCATATTAGTAGTAGACTAATGGTCAGAAACATAACTGGACAGAATGTAAGTATTCTTCCGGTAAAGAATAAGATAGGTATAGTTTTTGTTGAAGAAGGAAATTTCATATTATCCGGAGATAAGTGGATATTTGTTGAAGACATACCATTTCTGCGGTATGTTCGGTTATTAGTCCGGTTGCGAAAAGAGTTAGTAGCGTTCGAGAATTCGTTCGATGTGAATACTCGTGTTAGTTTTGATGTCAGAGGTTCAGGAAATATAATGTTATATGATATATCAGGGAACAGCAATCTTACAAGAGGGACTGATTAAGAATTATAAGACGTTAGTTAGACGATGTCATGATAAGTGGTTTATTACTAGAGTTGAAGGATATTAAAGATAGTGTTTCGATATCGAATTGGACAAAAATATGGAAGTGTTTTGAAATTTTGTTCGGAACCGCAACCACAGATGATTTACGTGAGTTAAATAAGAAGGTAGAACAATAGAGACAGGTATCTAAGGAAATGGTTCATTTAATAGGTGAATAGGCAACTATAATGAATTCATTAAACCAGACAACTTAATTTCATGACCAAAAGATTAGGAAAGTATCTAGAGCACTAGTAAATATTACTAATGCATTGATACATATCAGAATAAGACAGATTGAGCTTCGTAAAGCAGGAATTGAAATGCTAGTTTTTAACACTAGGATTCAGAATAATTTACAACAACTATCTTTTGCTGTAGGAAGCAGCAGGACGGAGTTAGCTAAGTTAGTACAAGCATTGTATGTAGCTGCAGATAGGAAGTTGAGTTCATACTTTATACCCCCGAGTAAATTAGAAAGAGTGTTAGATGAGATTGAGTTCATACTTTATACCCCCGAGTAAATTAAAAAGAGTGTTAGATGAGATTGAGTTCATACTTTATACCCCCGAGTAAATTAAAAAGAGTGTTAGATGAGATTGAGTTCATACTTTATACCCCCGAGTAAATTAGAAAGAGTGTTAGATGAGATTGAGTTCATACTTTATACCCCCGAGTAAATTAGAAAGAGTGTTAGATGAGATTGAGTTCATACTTTATACCCCCGAGTAAATTAAAAAGAGTGTTAGATGAGATTGAAAGTAGATTACCCCCGCATTTACAGTTTGTAATTCCTACGCATAGATTTACATGTATTATTCATGGACAGGTATAAAGACAGCTGCAGTAAGGGATACTTTAAGAATGTTTATAGAGCTACCTTTAATAGCAACAGATAGGATATTTAATTTATATAGAATTGTACCCTTACCGTTAACATTAAACCACTCGTTAAGTTTAACTGCAGATAATGAAAACCTACACATTGCTGTTTCAAGTGATCAACATACTTATTTAGATATGACAGAGGAAAATTTGTTGAGATGTATAGAAGGTCCTATTCGAGTATGTGACCCCAATTCAGGAACCTATTCAGTACCCATTGTGACTTGTAACTATGTAATATTTGCAGGAATTGAAGATATAATAGCTGAATTATGTAAAAAGTGAATAATTATCCCTAAATCATTTTACTTCTATAAAACAAAGACCCCAGGAACTTGGCTGTTCAGTGTAAGAGATGAACTTACCTTATCAGTGGTATGCTCTAAATCTAACATACACCAATTTGACTACCTGACTAAAGTAGTTAAATTAAATAATAGTAGATACCTTAGATTGGCTAGAAATTGTTCCGCCCATGGTCAAGGGATCACGTTACCTTCAAGTTTTAGAAGTAAAACTAAGTATACAGGAATCCAGTTAAATATATGAGTACCCGATTGGCAAGAACTATTAACTACAAAAGAGTTGCAGTTAATTCAAAGTATAACTGAAGAGTCAGATATTAACAAACTGAAAAGTACTCTAGCAGAAACTCAAAACTTGCCCCATAAAAGAGCAGGGTTAAGTATTAAGGAATTCCAACAGCATAGATCATTTATGGGCTACAGCAGATGGAAATAGGTTAGATAAGTGATGATAACATTATGCTTAGTAGTAGTAGTACTAGTAAGTATAATGTTACATAAAGCACATGACAAATTTATTTTGATTAAATTGTGGAGGATAGATGGGCTGTGTAAATTCAAAAAGAGAAAGAAAACAGAGCCAGGCAACAATAAAAGGTTGTCGTATTCAGAGGCTATCGAAGTAGTAGAACTGACTGACTGTGATCCAGATAATTAGAACATAGACTGATTGTATAGACTAATGACAAAATTAAGATTAATATATCGAATCGATTAGGTTAGCTGATTATAAAGTGAATGTTATAGATAAAAATTATTAGGCAAAATTACTAAGATTAGAAAAAAATCAATGTTCGAGAATCAAGTTCAAGAAAAGTTCGAGAGATTACTAGAATGAGATTAGCTAATCGATGACGACAAAAAGTTCGAGAATCAAACACTACCAGAACGAGACTAGTTAACTGAAGGCGACAAAAGGTTAAGAAGTGATGCTACCACGTGAGACTTAATCAGTGACGAATAAGGAAGGAGAGTTGACACTACGAGAGTGAAGGAAACATTATTCGAAGACAGCACGATCGGAAACGTGATAGGCAACATGAATCGAAGTGCACGAGTGAGTTGAAATACCTTGAGTTTGTGACGAGAAACTTGAAATAACTGAGAACCAGTCATGAACGTATCGGATTGATGAAGAGGAAGCAGATGGGACCGTGATAAGAGATACTATGTTGACAATGTTTTGGGTTTAACGTAACCTAGAATAATACAACTGCAGGAAGAGAAAGGACAAAACTGCCATAATAGAGGTGGAAGAGTTTAGAGTGGCAGATGTATACGTTGTAAAGAAGTTGACCATCAAGGACACTTACACTGGATGGATTGACACATATAGTTTTAAGGCACCATTTCCGAGAGAAATGCTGTCTAACGAAGATAACATACATATTGAGTGGTGCACGATGTACTTACATAATATAACATGGAAAGAAGGACAATATGATTTTACAGATTTAATTGACATTTGTCGGGACGTAAATCAAACCTAGAGTAAGATCTACTCCAAAGGATTAGAGAAAACGAGACTCATCACACGGTTGACAGGAGTGATGTGTGTTAATCTCGAGAATTTCGGATGTCCAACGTATACACATTTGACTCACGATTGCCCCATTGTGTGTGATTATCACGTCCAGCCTTTCGAACACTGCACTAAATGGAAGGCCTACGTGTTATATGAGTGGATTATTAACAGTGATGAATCAGTGTTTTGCTTCTTCCGACACGAATTTTAGAAGATACACAGAAGACAGAGCAACCAGAAGACCTGAAAGAAGTGAAGAAAGAAGACATCAATTGATTGTCATATGAAAGAGAAACTTCCAGTTGGGAACTTTTAGAGGAAGAATCATTATGAATTGAACGTATGGAAATGGTTTTATTCCTCTATAGACAATGAATGATGGTGTACAAACAGTGTCACATTTGCTGCCCACAGTTAAACTGGCTATATCAGGGACCAACTCTTGAGAGAACGCCTATCTGGTCTTCTGCCCGAAATTGAGAGTTTGTACTGATAATTATCAATTAATTTACTAAATGGACTGAAATTTATCCGACGGTTTACATGTGAACACAGTTCTTTGCATATATGTCAGGCTAACACAATTCAGAGAACCTGTTAAGGTCTAATCATTCATTGAGCCAACTTCAATAGTCAGTTGTTTGAAGAGTTGTGTGCATAGGAAATGTGCACTTCACCATAACATTCTCAGTCTGATGGTTTGTCTGAACATAGACTATCAAGCATATGTTTGCTAAGTTTGTGAACTTTGACCAAACTGATTTGGAGAGCACCTACCATACATAATAATGGCATACCATATATATGAGCAATAATCAATTGGTTATTCCCCAGATCTCCTGATCCTGAACAAAAAGTGGATCTCATGATTGTGCCTCTGTCCATGTCAAATTTATCACAGGAATATGTAGAATGGGTGCATTCTGCAATAGTTGATGAAAATTAATTTTCAGATAAACAAATTGGTAAAGTAGTCATACATCAAAACAGATGTTACGACAAAACAGTAATGAAATGAAAGACTCGTTATTCGAGAAATCGGAATTAGAATAGCTAGTTGGTACTGAGACACTGAACTCTTTATTTGTTATGACTAGAACTAAATGCTTGATAACAGTAAGGAAGGTCAGTTGATTAAAAAAATCAAAGATTCAAAAGAAATAATGTTCTTTACTTTCCAAGCTATCAAGATTTCGAAAGGATTTCGTTTGTTAGCTGTTTATTACACAGAGGAGCTGGTTGGATGGTTCAGAGATTAAGAGCTAAAAGTGTACTGAAACTATACCTTCTAAGCTATCGGGTGGTATTTGGTAATGAGACATTGGTCTGGTGTATTGTGATAATCCCTCAATCTATTTACTGGGTTGTAGCAACATTTCTCCAGTACAAATTGCACCATATTACACACATGTAGAACACATGAGGTTATCAAATAAGATTCAAGGGAACTTACAATTGTTTTTGACTCTTTATGTTAGCTGGAAACTCTGGTGAACCAACAAGCTGAATGAACATTACAATCCTTGCTTTATAGCGAATGTTAGCAGATATTTACCAGTAGACACTTCCTAAGCAAAGATGTGATCTTATATGTAAATAGATACAACCTCGTGTTGCTATGCGAGATTCTGCCGAATGGTCTGCACCAGTTTTTGCTTAGTGAGTATGAAAGTTGTGCTCTATCACAGAATGATAAATTAGCACAGCTTGTATAGATTAAGAGGAAACGTGTCTCATTTTGCTAGGTTTTTTTATTTAGTTATTTTTGGGGGAGTTTATCTAATATAGCGTATTTTAACGACTTCTAAAAATATACTATTAGCATAAAAGTAGAGCAATTCAGGATGGTTGCTATGCTACCACAATATTTTTTCTGTTATCGCAGATTATTTTGCTGCATTATGTTATGTATATATGCGTGTATTCTATAGCTGACAATACAATCCTGAAGGATAATTATGGCAGAGAGGGATATTTCTGCTTATTTATATTTGTGATTACTTTTGTATTCATGAGATCGTTTACGTTCCTTCAAGGGCACTTGAAAGTCATACAATCACTTTATCACATTCGCGAAAAGCTCTGGTCAGTAAGCTTACATTGATTGGCGACATCAATTATCCATTGATTAGTATGTACCATAGAAGTAGACGTATGCAAGTACGTGTATGCTTTACACAATATACGATGAAGTTTGTGATATTTAATTGTGTATATAATGTATAATACATTCGAACACATCCACGATGGCAAATAACGAATTTGACTTCTTGTATCGAAACGTCATGTTTGATAAGCACCACAGTGATTTGCTTAGGCCATATTTAGAGAGAAATATTATATGTTCAGTGTTTTCTTAATGCTGATAAAGAACATGTTAAAGTCTTTAATAGTGAGACGTAATAAAATCAGTTTATCCTATAACGAGTTAGATCATCATTGATTGGGTAAAAGATCATACAATGTCATAGTTCTGTGTAAAATTTGAAAAAGGTATGGTCATGACAAAAATTCATATTATCGATTGCTAAAGGTCATGTTCATCAAAGTAAATATAGAATGGACTTAGATAGTCCTCGTAAAAAAAAAAAAAGAGGAAATATTGGATGACTCAATATAAAACTACTAAACGTCAGAACATACACCACCTTTTCACTTACGATTTTGTTTTAATATTATAATTTACTATTAATAGAATTGCAACAATGCACATTGCATATGACTGAAAAAAAATTATGGATTAAAAAACATGGTTATGTTTGCTGAAGTGAATATTCCCTCCTTTCCGAAAGGGGAAAAAAAGGCAATAATCAGCATAGAAAATCGAGCTCACCGGGAGAACAGCCAACATAAGAACTTCGTTGAAAGTGTGATAGCTTGTTTGAAGTTAAGCACAAAGCTACAAAATGAACTATCTGTGCTCTGCCCACCACGGGTATCGAAATCCGGTTTCTAGCATTGTAAGTCCGCGGTCATACCCGCTGTGCCACTGGGGAACAAGTGACAGGATGTATACGGCAAACATACAGTATATTACAGGGGACACTTCCTATAAAGTATTTGACTACACAACTTTAGATAGCTATATGCTGTGTATTAACAAATATGTGCGGTTCACTTGTTACTTTCAGTTAGTGCTAAATATATAAACACATAAAGAGAAATAAAAAAAATCAGATATAAAAACTATCATCTTTATAAGACAGACTTACCTTTAATGTTAATTTTTGGTCGTTGTTTTATTTTTGTTTCCCAAGCAACAGTTTTTACTAAGTAAACTGCATGAATATTTTTAATCGAACATGCATGTACAATCAAATATACACCTGGAAAAAAGTTAAGCACCCCCAAATATCTTTCAGGATTGCTTATTGAAAAT